>NC_038255.2:2865205-2872324 GCF_000004515.6 Glycine max | reverse complement strand
TATATATATATATATATATATATATATATATATATATATATATATATATATATATGTACTGGATTGTTGGACAGTGCCAATTATTCAATGAAATATCAGAAAAATGGATTTGCCTTAGACATTTCCATCCTCTATTAATGTTCATTCAAAGAGTTTTAGGATGGCAACGGTTTCAAAATTCGGTGCAGTTATTGCAGGTGATATTGATGCAAATTCGAAGACAGATATTATTGTTAGTGCAAAATCATGTGGTTGATGATTCATGTGGAATTTTGAGGCTTGCATGTTCGTGTATGAAGAAAGCAAATATGAGAAGTCAAGAAATGTTGATGGGACAATAACCAAGAAAGGGATTATAATTGATAACACATATATTGTACTCTATGATTCAGAATTGATAAAAAAAAACACCAAGCACATTTAAATATTGAATGGTGTAACCAAAACACTTGTATCAAATATTTATTCAAGTACATGAATAAAGAATATGTTTCTGCCTATATCTTGAATTTCTGGCTTGAGCTCTTTTTTTGCTAGATTATTTTGTAAGGTTGCACCAAAAATGAACCTATTATATGTAGGACAACCAAGCATAAGGCAACAATATTTTCAGTTATTTGTTTATTGGATTGTGATGGTCTATGCAGAAAGACATAACATAAAAATAGTATATATGATATGCTGCACCTGGTTAAGAGATAATCAATACTGGAATTGATGTGTCGAAAGTTGGTTGTTATAATTTTGTATCTAACTGCATGTTAGAGAATGAATAAGCAACTATCGAATATCATATCATACAAACTAATAATTGAGAATATATATGAAATGGATTAACCTTTTAAGATTTGCAAAGACCTCTTTGAAGACAACATTGGTTGTAGAATTTGAATTTTTTTTGTCTTTGTCATGTATTAAAACTTTAAGGCCTTTTTTTTATTTTACCCTTGACAATGCCACATATAATTGTCCATGTGAGAAGACAGGAAATCTAATAACTCATCAAAGGAAATGCATATCAAGTATACCATATGCGATACGTACGAATCCAAATAGAATAAGATATGCTGCAAAATTCCCACATGACTTAAAGCAAAAACAATGAAAAGCAAACCAAGCTAATCTGAAGTCAACATTCAACGACCATGCAGCAAGAGAAAAATGAACCAATACGGCTAAAAAACAGCATCCATAGTTATGGACAGCAATTGGAACAACCCTACTAATAGAATTCACTAATAGATCCCAGCTGCCAACCACCTGTGGTTAGATTTTGCTTCGGACAAAACAAATATGAAACATAAATAACAGATTAACCCAAGAAATCCAGTTAATGTGGCCAAACAGAAGAATCAGATCAATTTGATAAACAACAAAAACAACAAAGAAGTATAAAAAAGATTGTATTGGCAGGAAAAACCAACAGTTAAATAAATGAAAATGCAGAAAATGCATGCAACAAAGCCTAGAAAAACAGAGTTGGTATAAAATATTTGATTAATAACATGGTAAACTAACAAAAAGTTAACAATCTAAACTATCAGGAGAGTTAGACTCGCCAAAGCACGCCATTAATAACCTGGCAGATAGCTCCACCAAAGGCAGACAAAAAATGCATAAAAGATGAGCAAAATACCTCTAATTTAATTGGTGTTTCTAGTCCAACGGTTGATTAATAGTCAACTTAGAAGCGAGGAAAGAATTGCTAACTAAGCATGAATACCATCCTACAGCAGCCAGAAATAGTTGCATAGGTCAGATCTGTTGAAGAAGAAAAACATAAACAAATGTTAGGAACAATCAATTAAAGTTGATAACAAAATGAATAAGGCGCAAAACATATTAGACATCAATCTCAAAAGGGCAAAAGATAGCCTCAGGAACTACCTGGATGACAAAAAAAAAACAACTCCACTAAAAAACATGCATATGCAACTAAACCTAGCAGAAAGGCAACAAAAGCAAAACCTCGTATGCAGAACACAAAGTCGCACGTCCTGGAATCAAGATACCTGCATGGAAAACAAAGCAAAGAAACGAAGCAAGTAAAGCACCATCGAACACTCAGCATTAATAACCTGGCAAATAGCTCCACCAAAGGCAAACCAAAAATACATAAAAGATTATCAAAATACCTATGATTTAATTGGTGCCTCCATTCCACTGGCTGATTAATAGCCAACTTGCAAGCGAGGAAAGAATTGCCTGCATGAAAACAAAGCAAAGAAACGAAGCAAGTAAAGCACCATCAAACACTCAACATTAATAACCTGGCAAATAGCTCCACCAAAGTTAGACCAAAAATGCATAAAAGATAAGTAAAATACCTCTGATTTAATTGGTGCCTCCATTCCATTGGCTAATTAATAGTCAACTTGCAAGCGAGGAAAGAATTGCTAACTAAGCATGAATACCATCCTACAACAGCCAAAAATAGTTGCATAGGTCATATCTGTTGAAGAAGAAAAGCATAAATAAATGTTAGGAACAATCAAATAAAACTGATAACAAAATGAATAAGGCGCAAAACATATTAGACATCAACCTCAAAAGGGCAAAAGACAGCCTCAGGGACTACCTGGACGACAAAAAAAAAAAAAAAACAATCCCACTAAAAAGCATGCATATGCAACTAAACTTAGCAGGAAGGCAACAAAAGCAAAACCTCATATGCAGAACACAAAGCCGCACGTGCTGGAATGAAGATACCTGCATGAAAAACAAAGCAAAGAAACGAAGCAAGTAAAGCACCATCAAACACTCAACAATAACAACCAACAGGCCTGTAAGTGTGATGTAGAAATGCCCAAAAAACCAATAAATTGGACACATGTCAACAGCTGGAGCATGCGCACAATAGCCTTTTCCATATACGTATGATGTAATTGTTACTTCCATCCCACCGACTGATTAATAGCCAACATAGAAGTGAGGAAAGAATTGCTAACTAAGGATGAATACCATCCTACAACAGCCAGAAATAGCTACATAAGTTGGAAAGCATAAATAAATGTTAGGAACAATCAAATAAAACTAATAACAAAATGAATAAGGCGCAAAACATATTATACATCAACCTCAAAAGGACAAAAGACAGCCTCAGGGACTACCTGGATGACAAAAAACAAACAGTTCCACCAAAAAACATGCATATGCAACTAAACTTAGCAGGAAGGCAACAAAAGCAAAACCTCATATGCAGAACACAAAATTGCACGTGTCAGTAGGAGGAAAGCTAAACTGGAACGCAAGATACATGCATGAAAAACAAAGCAAGGAAACGAAGCAAGTAAAGCACCATCGAACACTCAACAATAAGCAAATGAAGCAAAAACAAAGAAAGAAGCTTTGGAGTAGTTAAGGGAATGATCGGCAATCCATAAAAAAGTTGAAACTAACAAATCGAACAGGTCGTAGCACATGAGCCATCACCACAATAGTAACTTTTAGTGACCCATATTTGATGAGGCAGTCACCAAGAAAACCATCAGCTACATGGTATGACATCAGAGGTAACAAAATTATTTACTAAAGAATAACAGGTTGCCGATTTTTTTATTGTCCTGAACCGCTTAAATTAGGACCAACTCAAGACAACAAATAAACATCCATAAGCAATCAACAACGTACAAAAAAAAACAATATCGCACCCTATGCAAAAGGACAAATATTAATCATGAAACAAAGCCAACATGCATAGGTACTGCTCAACATTTGCGAGATAAACATCATTTTTTATATAAACAACATTTGTGAAGTAATAATCTTATTTATGTTTACCTGTTAATTGCTTCTTTGCATGCCTCCTGCTGGATTTTACACCTATGATATTTCTCGCAGGAGTTGATTTCTTCACAAATTAACAACCATTGTTGATACATTTGACCCTTTTTGTGATCCCCTTCACCCTGCCTAAATAACAACCAAAACATACACCAAATGAAATTAACAATTATAGGTCAGCTCATGCTCCTCTGAAAGACTTACCTATTCGCTGATCTCCTTGACCCTGCCTATAACACAACCAAAGCATACACCGAATGACATCAAGTAAGCCAGAATTGGGGAATAAAGGGAACAACTAAACATGCATAGATATTAGGAAACATTCGACCCATCGTCATCATGCCTCTGTCAAATACCAAATCCATATTGAAACAACAATCCGTGCAAAACACACAGTGCATGCACGGAACAAAAGCTCAAGAGCCAAAACCAAAACAGCGAAAACAAACAACATTCCTTGCCAAACACAGCATGCATCGATGAAACAAAATCCCCACAGCAAAAACCAAAATCGACGAAACAAAAGCTCAATAGGAAAAACCAAAACCGGAGAATAATAGCTGAAAATAAAAATGGCAACTTTAACTATTTAAGCATAAAGAAAAAAAACAAAACCCAAACCTGAGATGGAAAACAACAAAAAAAAAAGGAAAGAAACGGAGAAAACAAAATGAAGAAGAAACAAAGGCAACGAAGAAGAAAAAAAGCAAAATGCAACGAAGAAGAAAGAAAGGAGAATGGACCGACAATGGAGCAACACATGACACCTTTAAACAATTTAAGAAAAAGAAGACACCTGTAGTAATACGTGGAACAACCAACATGCCTAGAAGTGTGATGTAGAAATGTCCAAAAAACCAATAAATTGGACACATGTCAACAACTGGAGCATGGACACAATAGCATTTTCCATAGACATCTCATTTATAAGACTTAGTATAGATATAAACTATGTGTTGATTAATAAACAACTATGATTTTTTTTTCTTCTCAGTTACAAATTTTTGTCCCTAAAGTTTGACTTTGTTAGGAATTTTAATTTGCCCTTATATATTTTCACAATGTTACATTCTTGCCCCAATATTTCCATGGTCATCAAACCATTAAATTTAACAATTGAAAGATAGCCAAAATTTGAATCTTTATTAAACTTTGAGAGAAAAATTCACGAAAAAAAGTAAGGACAAAACTCGCAACAAAATCAAACTTGAGGACAAAAATTACAACTAAGGTCTCTTTTTTTTTTTTTCACTCTAATTGTCCCTCTTCTCCCTGCACACACAAATACATGAGCGTAAGAAGTGCGATCAAAATATTTGTCCATTAAGAAATGCACAACTGTAAAGTGTTCAAAATTGACAATAGTCCTATCCTAGTTGCAGCTTGCAGGTATGTCTAATGTTAATTAGTCCGATTCTAGATTGTTATTGTTACGTGGTTCCAGCTGCAGGTTAATTGGTTTCTTTAGTTTTATGATTAATTTTACTCAAATAAGTGAGCTTAAAGTCTGATTTTAACAAGTCATATGCGTGAAAGTTTCCCCCATTATTTTTATTATCATGTGCATGAATGACGTGCATATATATATATATATATATATATATTCTATTATTAATTTTCTTTTTCTTTTTTTTTTAAGTCCTACTATCACATTACTAATACTCACTCATTAATTAGCTAGTGATCTGGCAGTATCATGAGAACTCAGAACGGCCCAACAATTTGTCCCTCTTGAAACGAGGTTCATTCATAGTACATTATTGGGGAAAACTAGATTCTAACCAAAGGTGGACCTAAGTATTGTACGTCCTTGATTTCCAATTTGAAATTCATCGGATACTTCTTTATTATTATAGCTAAAGCCGCCCAAGAGATCATCACTATATCGTTTTGCTTTAACAAGGTCTTTTTTAAATTAAAAATTAAAGATTAATTTCTCAAATTAAAACAAGTTAACATTAGTTAATACATATTTTTTTATACAAGGACTTCTGAATTAAATTCACGACCAGATATTTAATGAAGAAAATTACCTAATAACTTATAATCGTATCACACTAACAGTATATTGGTTACAAATTTTCAGAAATCATGTATGAAAGTTTTAATTTGCTTTTTTTAGCATTAACTATTATGATTTTTTTGGCAATCCGTGTGTTAAAGTCTAGAGGGATATGTGTGTATGTTGTTGCAAAATGGAAACATATCAAACTAAATTCCCAATAAATTGGGAAAAATCAACGCATGTATCAAGCCATTCAAGTGGCTAATGCTCATTTTCCGTTATACCTACTTACAACCAATGAACCTGACCTTTCAACTAATAACAATGAATCTGATCATGCAAACAAAAGAAGGATTGTAACTAAACCATGTCGGTTAACAGGATATGACAAGGGTGACCCCCACCAAATAGCATGCGTGTGTTATATATGCTCGTTGGAGTTGAGAGGTTAAGAGATTGTGTATATGTGTCTTGGTCTACTTTCTGCCAAACAATAGAAATGAGAAAATGATGTTGCCTTGAGATTTTGAATGCTAGAATTAACTGAGAAAATGATGTTCTTATAATAATTTGAATAATGTTCTTGGATTTTTTTCGTGCAAAATCATTAATAACTAGTTCAAATCAAGTTTTTTTATATAAAAAGAAAACAAATCATTTTCAATAAAAATAAAAGTAAGACTTTTTAATCTACATTGTGACATAATAGATTGCAAACAAGATTTTAACAATTTTAATTTAGTGAAACTTCTCCCAAGTAGATGTAATAGTAATTAATAGGGATAGTTGATATTATTTCATGATGTGCATGCATTGAAAAAATAATTAAATATTTTCAAACAATTATCATAAAGTTTGATTTTAATTCAACTTTTAAAACGTCTCTAATAATACAATTCTTCAAATAGAATTTCACTATCAAAATCGTAAGAATTATTATGTTGTAGAAAAGTTTCAAGATGTTTGAAACACAATTTTAAATTCTTACTTTAGAGAATCACCTAACTCTTTCAACACTATACAAATTAAAAATCCAAAAATTACCTAATATGTGTTATAAAATACTCAGATCTTCTATTAAGTGAGTCAATTGTTTGATATATAATATATAAAAAAAAATAATTGATCCTAAAATTAATACTCTCCACATAGTCAAGGTTATGTTGCATACATTCAGAGGGATTTTCATTATAATATTTTTTATTATGAACTATGGAATTTTCGAACAAACATATATTAATTCAATCTCCATTTCGTTCATAATTTTTTCAGCACTAGAATTTGAAAATACAGATGTGATGAAACTTAATCAAACTTTTTTATCGTTC
>NC_038255.2:2787022-2865105 GCF_000004515.6 Glycine max | reverse complement strand
CTTCTTTTCTCTTGATCTTTTCTTTATGTTATAAAAGATTTGGCTAGCCAGCGGGACCTAGTCATGTCCCCCACAGTGCGAAAGTTATTTTAAATGTAGGATTTGTGTTTTTCTTGATTACTATAAAATTGCCTACATTGGCTTACTTTTTTTTTCTTTTAAAAAAATAAAGAAAGTGATCCCCTCTTCTTTTCCCATTTCACAGGTTCACCATCTGCTCCTCCTCGTCGGCATCATCAACCTCTGCTAGTATGAGAAAGTGAGATATGAAATAAAAAATTAAGAGAAAATTTGAGAATAACAAGAACCATCATGGAGTCTAAAATAAATAAATAAAATGAAAATAGAGAAAAAAAAAAAGAAAGAAATCAAGAACGAAATGCTAGATCGTTCAATGGATCCAAAAACCGAGAACAACAAGAGTCATCATCATACCTGAAAATGAAACCATCATGGGATTTGAAATAAAAAAATGAGTGGTTTTTCTTCGGTGGTGGCAACGGTTGTTCTTTTAGCAGTGGCCACAGGGATGGTTGTATCGCTGAACAACAAAGAAGGAAAGACTGGAGAAGTGTATGTCTTTATTTTTTATTTTTAATCTGATTCTAATGCATGCGATATCCTTAAGGTAGTTCCTCACTTATTTTAGCCATTGAATGTAAATGGTACATAAACAAAAAGAAAACAAGAATGAAATGTTAGATCAATGCATCCATTTAGAAAATTCGAAAACCACAACAAGAATCATAATTAGATCTGAAAATGAAACCGTCATCGGATCGGATCTGAAATAGAATAACGGGTGATTTCTCTTCAACAATGATCCTCCTAACAGTGGCAACAATTAGTAAAAAACAAATTAAAATTAATTGAAATATTTTATCAAATATATATATCCTTTAAAGTCTTGAAAGGAATGTCTATATTGTGAGGAATGCACATATTGTTTCGAGTAGTGACTACAGTGGACTAGAAATTAATACCAAATGGGAACATAAAACAAATTTCCGTATAGGGAAAAATAAAACAACGTTTGCATATCAAGTGGCTAACTTATACCTACGTACAACCAATGAACCTGATCTTCCTACCGACAACAAGGAACTTGATCATTCAAACAAAAGAAGGATTGTAACTGAACTATGTCGGTTAACAGGGTATGTCAAACAGGCCTTCTGGGTGACCCCCAACAAATAATATATATTTAAATGTGATATATACTTGAAAGCTCTTATATATGCTCCTTCAAGTTGGGGAGTTAAAGAGATTGAGTATGCCATGCTCTACTGCATGTCTGCCAAAGCAACAACTTGGACACCATTATTTTTTAAGAAGCAATTCTCAGACACTGAGTCCATAAGGTACATGTGTCCATATAATTAGCATTTATTTTATAAGCAAGATCTTTTGAATAAATAAAGTAGGAAGGAGTACTCTAATTCAATTACAAGGTTTTCACAATACCATATTAATGACAAAGCTCTACTTCTTTCTGTTAGTCTATATATTGAGATGTTGTTGCCATTTATTATGTGAGGTTATATTCTAATTCAATTACAAGGTTTTCACAATACCATATTAATGACAAAGCTCTACTTCTTTCTGTTAGTCTATATATTGAGATGCTGTTGCCATTTATTATGTGAGGTTATATTGTAGTCTCTCTTTTTCTGTCTTTTTTATTCCTATGCATTAAAAAAATGTTAACCGAAATCTTAAAAATATTGATTAAGAAACTTAAAATAAAAATATGTTTATTATTGATGGACGAAAAATTGTGTTGTTGATATTTTTTACATTATTTTATAATTTATATAATAAATATTTTTTTAGATCCTTAACTAATATCTTAAAAATAATGGTATGAAAGACCTTTAAAAAAACTTTTAATTTGGAGTGGAAAATTAATTAGAGTAGAATGACAAATTATACTCATTCATTAAAAACAAAACAATGATTGACATTTTGATTAAATGTATAGACGTTTATAATTATGGAGAATTGAAAACTAAGTATATTAGGATATAAGTTGAGAAATTAAAAAGATATTTTTTTGAGTAATTAAGTATAATATTCTCGCTCTAAAAAAAATATAATATTTTGCAGTAAAATAAGTATAATAGCATCTAAGGAAAATTACAGTAACATCCCTAAGATTTGACATTTCACTAGATTTTTTTTTTCTTTTTCATCCTTACGTTACACAAACCTCTCTCAATTAATGCATATGTTCTTACTATATATTGACACAAACCTCATTTGATTTCTTTTGCTGCTACCTATATGAATCAAGAAAGATCAAAATAATGAAAAAAAAAAGGCTAGGAAAAGGGAATGGACTGCTAAACAGACAGATTTTTTTTACAGAGCTAAACAAACAAATTATAAGTAGAAATGATGTAATTTGCCGTATTTAATATTATCAATACACGTAGTGTAACCATTGTATACCAAAGAATAAGAAATAAACATGATTTTCAAAAACAGCTTTTATTTTTATGAATTCCTTATCTTATACTCATAAGATATTTTCTTATAAGAATTTATAATAAAAATTCATTTTTAAATTTCAATTATTTATTTTTTTAATCAATAAATTTATTCTCTACTTTACCCTTAAAAACCTATCATACCCCTTACTCTTAAAAGTATCTTATTAAATCCAATCAAAGGGAGTAAGTATGTAGCTAGTTGTCAACCACAAAAATTATTAATTAGTGCTCAATGATGTGAAAGATTAGTTGAAAATGAAGACAACATAATGATGTGAAAGATTAGTTGAAAATGAAGACAACAAATACTATCTTATCAGCCTAATAAATATAATCTGAATACTAACAAAATATTTCCGTTTCTGGAAAGTGATTATTAAGGCGGTAAAAATACGCATGTCTGCATAAGCTATTTATAAGAAATTTCAGTAGGACTAGGCAACTTCGTTGATCAGTGGAGATTGAATCACTGACTTATCAAATCAACAACAACCATGTCGACGAACAGTTCACCAAAAAAAAACACCTATGTCTAAGAACTAGCCTAAGTTAGACCATGTCGACATTTAGGTGTTAAACCTAATATTTTGCCACGTGGGAAGTTTTGGTTGGCAAAGAGAAAAGTGAAGTTTCACTAAACCTATTTTATTCAGTGTGAATTTGCTTCCTCTATTCCGACATGAGCCAACGACTGGGGACTTCACTTGATACGTGGTATTGTGGTTAGAAAATATATACTGTATTTATCAGGGCAAAAGATGTTGGAAAATAAAACAAAAAATGAAAAAAAAAATTAATATGAAGAAGATGCACAATCTTGAATTAAATAACGAAATAGCAGTAGCAAAATAAATTTAATTGACAACACATAAATAATGCATTATATCACACAATGAATACAAGGAAAAATTAAATTAAGGGAAAGAATTAAATAGTCTGGGTTGAAGCGCGTAAACGTTATCCTTAGAGAGAAAACGCCCCCACTGCACGGGTAAGAAATTCTGATTGCGCTCCTCTCCCAAGATACGACAACCCGTTGGTTCCGATCGTGTGCAGCGAAAGGATCCCCGAACCTTATGAACACCAATGCTCTTGCTCTCACAAAAATTAAGTTTTGTATAGGAAAAGAAAGAGATAAATTGTTGGCAGAAAGAAACCAGAGCTCTCAGTCTATCATTTCTAGAAAAGAGGAAAGATATATATATAGGCATTTTGCAACAACAAAATATGACCGTTAGAAATATGACCGTTGGAAAACCAACCTACAGTTGTCACAACAAATATAACAAACTAGTTTGACTCATTAAAACAAAATCTTAAGAGAATCTAAAATAAATATTATTTTATAAAATAGAATTAATATATATATTTATAAATTTTAAATTAAAACACAAATATTTACCAACATTCCCCCACATAATTTAAAATTTTAAAGTATATTTTCTAAAAGATAATTTGTATAAAAACATAAGAGAAAGAGCATGTAATATTGTATTTCGGTATAAGGAACCTTCCGGGTTTGAGCCTTATACCTAGTGTTTATGAACTTCCATCCGAGAAAAATGTAGTGACTTGATTGTCTTGAACTACATATTCTTTAACCGGACTTTAGTACACAACTCCTACAATATTGGTGTTCAATTAGGTTCTAATCAGTGGTAGCGCGTTACACGGCCTTGCGCTTGTATCTTGTTTCGTGAGTGTCACTTAGAGATTAGCCCATATCTCACAGTGGCGGCCCCACCACCACACTCACTAGATGAATCCTCAAAGAGTGAGTTGTGACCCTCACCCCTACAATAATTGTCATCGGATTCATTAAGAGGTATTTTTTTTTTCATCAAAAATACACATATATAAATACCTCAACCTTAATATTGCCACAATTTATAATACACCTCGTCATAGGAATGAGAAACGGAACAGCTCCGTCAAATTTCATTTTGGTGTACTTTAGTCAACAAACAATTTCGTTGTTACCCGTTGAACTCCATTCATGGGATCACCAATCACACGGAGACGGGTGTCCATTGTTGTAACTAAATAATGGGCTTTAATCCCATTCCCCTCGACGACTCAAGTACTTGTTGACGCGTCAACCCTTTTGTAAGCGGATCCGCAATATTATTTTTTGACCTGACAAAGTCAAGAGAAATGACACCATGAGAAATCAAATTTCTGATAGACTTATGTCTCACTCTTAAGTGTCTTCTTTTTTCATTAAAATTTTTGCTAGTAACTTTAGATATAGCAACTTGACTATCACAATGCATTGGAATTGGAGGTATAGGCTTATTCAACAATGGTAGATCACATAACAAATTTTTAAGAAACTCAGCCTCACTAGTAGCAGTATCTAAAGCAATAATTTCTGCTTCCATAGTAGAACGTGAAATAATAGTTTGTTTAGCAGATTTCCATGATACTGCACCACCAGCTAAAGTAAAAACATAACCACTTGTTAATTTTGTTTCATCAGAATCAGAAATCCAATTTGCATCACTAAACCCCTCAATTACTGCAGGAAAACATGTATAATGAATGCCATAATTGATGGTTCCTTTTAAGTATCTAAAAACTCTTTCTAATGCAATCCAATGAGAATGATCAGGATTATTAGTATACCTTCCTAATCTACCAACTGCATATGCAATGTCAGGCCTAGAGAAGTTTGTCAAATGCAACAAAGAACCGATAATTTGAGAATATTTATGTGAAGAAATTCCTTTACCCAAATTTTTCTTTAGCTTGATGGATGAGTCATAAGGAGTAGAAACATCAAAATAATTAAACTTCTTCAACAGCTTTTCAACATAGTGTGATTGGGTTAAAATCATGCCATCATTTTTCTTTATAAGCTTAATACCCAAAATCACATCTACAGGACCAAGGTCCTTCATATCAAAATTTCTAGACAAGAAAGACTTCACATCATTTATGAATTGCATATTACTACCAAATATCAATATGTCATCCACATACAAACATAAAATGACACATCCATTATCATCAAATTGTTTCACATACACACATTTATCAGTATTATTGATTTGAAAACCATACGAAAGAACAACTTGATCAAATTTTTCGTGCCATTGTTTTGGAGCTTGTTTCAAACCATATAAAGATTTAACAATTTATTTTTTAAGGAAAAAGATTTTCAAAGAAAGTGACATCTCTAGATTGCATAATAGTAACATTAGAAATTCCAGTCACTTCTGAATTAACAACTAAGAATCTACAAGTAATATTATGTAAAAAATATCCAACAAAATATAATTAATATTTTTTTTTTCAATTTTCCTTTTCTTATTAATAGGGATATTAACCTTTACTAGACACCCCCACACTTTAAGATATTTCGGATTTGGTTCTCTTTTTCTCCATAGCTCATAAAGATTTTTCTTTTGTTTATAAGGTACTCTTTTAAGAATACAACATGCAAAATATAAAGTTTCACCAAAGTGTTTATTTTATTATTTTTGTGTGTTATATTTTCAGAGGCTTATCTTTTATCAATGAGTTATAAATAAAGAGACAATCAGTCAACATGTAACAACAAAATACTTGCAGTAGAAATAATAACGTTAAACAATAAAAATTAAAAACCAAACAACAAATGTCCTGATTTTAAAGACTTGTGTTTACAGGATTATTTGACCAAGTAAAAGATAGTTTTCTAATCATATAGGAATGAAATTAGAAGTATGCTTTTAGTTTTTCACATAAACTAATTCTAAAAGCATTTTCTCTTCAAAACCATCATTAATGAAGAAAATATATTTTAAATTTCAAATTATAAGAAAATATTTTTCAACAATCTCTCACTTATGTAAAATTTAAGGAAATGAAATAATATAATAAAACATTTTTAATGAAGCATAATACATTGTGTCTTCGTCCATTAATTTTCCAGACTTACTAAAAAGGAACTCAATCATATCCATTATAGATATTTTGATACAACATCATGCTACTGTAGAAAAGATTATGCAAGAAGAAAGTATAAAACATTTTCTCTCTAAAACAATTTTTCTCTCTAAGACTGTTGGAAAATAAAACAAAAAATGAAAAAAAAAATTAATATGAAGAAGATGCACAGTCTTGAATTAAATAACGAAATAGCAGTAGCAAAATAAATTTAATTGACAACACATAAATAATGCATTATATCACACAATGAACACAAGGAAAAATTAAATTAAGGGAAAGAATTAAATAGTCTGGGTTGAAGCGCGTAAACGTTATCCTTAGAGAGAAAACGCCCCCACTGCACGGGTAAGAAATTCTGATTGCGCTCCTCTCCCAAGATACGACAACCCGTTGGTTCCGATCGTGTGCAGCGAAAGGATCCCCGAACCTTATGAACACCAATGCTCTTGCTCTCACAAAAATTAAGTTTTGTATAGGAAAAGAAAGAGATAAATTGTTGGCAGAAAGAAACCAGAGCTCTCAGTCTATCATTTCTAGAAAAGAGGAAAGATATATATATATATATATATAGACATTTTGCAACAACAAAATATGACCGTTAGAAATATGACCGTTGGAAAACCAACCTACAGTTGTCACAACAAATATAACAAACTAGTTTGACTCATTAAAACAAAATCTTAAGAGAATCTAAAATAAATATTATTTTATAAAATAGAATTAATATATATATTTATAAATTTTAAATTAAAACACAAATATTTACCAACAAAAGAGCCAGCATATTCAAACTTAATTATTAAGAATACCCTAGTTGTGTTTTGTAATGAAGAAAAATTAACTATTAAATTATAAAGTCTTATGAATATTGGGACGAGAAAAAAAAGTATTTAATAATCTATAGTCAAGGTTCTCGTATTCGCAATAAAAAGGTTTTTATTGATAATTTTGGAGATATTTGTTATAAAAATTAATGAGTTTATCATAAATTATGATTCGTGAATAATTTTTACAATGTAAAATCTCTTTACACGATTAATGTATCAATTATTTACTTTTAATTAAATATAAATTTTATTTTTTAATACTTAATTTAATGTAACCGGAGACTAAAACAAACATATTTTTGTACCTGTTATATCATTTTCCCTATTTCAAACTCTATTCCTTTAATAAAATTAATTAATAAACAAAAAATAGTAGTGAGAAATAATTTAACAAAATGTGAATTTATTTATTTATTTTGTAAGTACAGCATTATATTGGAAACGGGATTAGGGTATAAGATGTGAGTCTAAATGTGGTAAGGGTTTTGGAAACTGCAAAGGGGCTAATTTCTATTATAATGTGTCCAACATAGTTAGGCTACCTAATTATTTTAGAAGTTAGTTCTAAGTTGTGCATTCATGCACATCCTGCAAGAGATAACTGCAGATTGCTCACTTTCGGTGAAGTATATTTCACAAAGACAAGTGGAAAAGTCCCCAATACAAATTGGGTAATATTTGCTGAAGAGAATGGCGGGGATATGGAATGGAATGAATCTAAAATTGGCCAAGGGATGGAATAAATAATTGGAAATTTAAAATAAGGGGATGTTTTGTGACCTAACCAAAAATATCGGATTTTTTGTGATTCCAAAATTAATGAAGTCCGGCAGGAAAATATTTGGAATAGAAATAAGGTTATGCCGAAAGTTTCTTTTAGTTTATGAAAAATAAAGAATAAGTGTAATAGATTTTACACTATTAACTAATAAAAAAATTATAATATATATATATATATATATATATATGATAATTTTGCTAATTTTTATGATAAATAATTTCATATAATTCCTGGTATAATTTTTTATTGGTCCAGAGTACAGTAAAAAAGTTACACTATTAAAACACATAATTAATAAATAATTATATATGTTTATACATGTTAACTTACAATAAATAACTTGATATCATACTTAATATAATTTGTGATTTTTTCTTATTAGTAAAAATCAAAGATATGTATTAAAAGGTTTATAATAATTCGCACTTTCGTTCAACCAATTGAATTAGCTAGATCCTCCTTAATTAATACATAATTTTTCATTGGTTGAGAGTCATGTAAGAAAATAGATATTAATGCATGTGTGTATGTGAGAGAGGATGAAAAAATTTAGAGTGATTTACATATAGGTTTTATTATATTAATTATTAAATTGTAGATATCTCATGTAACAAAAAAAAAATCCTAGGATTTGCTCCAATTGTCAAGATAAGTGAATGGTAAAGAGGGAATTTTGTAATTCATCAAATTCTCATACCATTCATTAATCTTTGCCTCCACCCCAATTGTCCTAAAACTACTCTTATGAAAATTAACCTTTAAATCTAAAATTAGCTCAAAACATATAACAATACTCTTGATCATAATAATATGGCTCAAAGTAGCATCCCCAAACAAAAGGATATCATTTGCACATTTCAAAAGATTAACATCTATAAGATCATGACCCACTTCAAAGCTAGAAAATAAGTTTTTGCAATGACTTCTCATCAACCCACATAACTCTTCCGACATAATAATAAACAAAAATAGTGTTAAGGAGTGACCTTATCTTAAACCCTTTGAACCTTAAATTTCTAAGAAAGACTACCATTCACTAATACCAAAATGATACTAGATGATAAGTAACCTCTTATCCATGCAATCCTCTTCTCTTCAAAACCCAACTTTTTCATTCATGTAAAACAAGATTTTCCAAGAAAAATCGAATCATAAGTATTTTCGTAATCAACCTTGAAAATGAAACACTTTTTCCTTCAATCTTTTGACTTCATCAATAACCTCATTTGCCACTAATTAAGACACTGTGAAGCAAGAATCTTTCCCTAGAAATGCACTTTGTCTTTGGTCAATGACATTTGGGAGTACTTCTTTTAATCTATTAGCTAACACCTTAACCACTATTTTGTACATTCAACCCATCAAGGAAATAGGGCTAAATTCACCAAGATCAAGAGGTTCTTCAACTTTTGAAATCAAAGTGATGAAAGAGGTGTTGCTACCTCTTGGAAAGACATCATGCATGTTCATGAAATTCATTGAACAATACTAAACCATGCTCCTTTAATTCCTCCCAAAAAGCTTTTATAAATTTGAAATTTGAATTATCCGGGGTCTAAACTCTTCAAGTTTCCACAATCTCATACCGCATCTTTAATATCTCTTTCTTCAATTTTTTCCACCAACGTACCCCTTGTGAAATTTGTCCAAAGTTCATCCCATCTGAAAATTTGGTACTCTTTGCCTAGCCTCTTCACTAAATCTTAATTAGATCAAGGATTCAGGGGGAAATCCAACCACTGGTATTAAGATATCAAATTTAAAGTTTTATTAATTTTTATCAGTAGATTAATTTTAAACATTAATTGTAATTTTTTAAGGTTTATGCCAATCTCAAACCTTGATCTTGAACTGAGATAATCTCTTTCTCACCATAAACTTCTAAAGATGAAAAAGATAAAATAAAATAAAATAGGAAAATTAAAAAATACTAATAATTATAAAGTAAGTATACATGTCCTTAAGGTTAGTGGTTGTTACCTTGTTATATAGCGTGATGAGAAAGATACCTCAAACCCGTATAACGATATACTAAAGTTGCTGCTGATCGATTAAGTGTTAGGTTAATTATATAGTTGCACGCTAGTTTAATGCAGCTAGTGATATTTACAAATGAATCAATGATATATATATATATATATATATATATATATATATATATATATATATATATATATATCATTGATCCAAAGGATATGTCCAAGTCCAATCAAAGGGATCATACTCCAAAACAACGTCTGAAGTCACTTTATTATCCCATCTCGGATGTTTGATCCAAAAAAGAAATGAAAAGCCAAAGCGTGCATGTATTCGCCCTTATCTCTTTACTCTCTTTCTATATATATATATATATATATATACGGGACACAGTTTGAAGAGAATCCCTTTTAATCGAAAGTGAAAGAAAAAAAGATACATAATTGAGAAGAGTAAATTTGAATTATATAAAACTTAGTGTTATATAAATACTTAAAAATTTACGTAGTTTTTTAAAAACCTCGTACGTAATGATAATGTTTACTAAAGAAATCTAATCTAATTTAATTGATTGAGTTATATGTGTGATTTATTATAAATTTTGTGGCAATGATATCTGAATTTAATTCCTACAAATAAAAAATTAGTTTACACATTTTTAATTTCCACCAATTATGATAAGATCTAGTGATTAATATTTTTTTCATTCTCATATAAAAATTATACACTTGCTAATTATTATAGATCTATATTAAAAATATTTATTTAAATATTTAACATAATTACTCGGTATTTTAACTTAAAATCATTGGTTAATTAAATTAAACTAAAATAATTTTATATCAATTAATTCATACGCTTTGTGGTTCTCTACCAAAATTAAATCTATACATTTTTTTGCATAGAATTTTATGACATTTGCCGTCCTTTTATATTATTTGGACTAATAATGGTTAAGTACACATTTGATGGTATTGCACTTTCGGACACTATAATTTTTGTCTCAGTATATCGTATGCTTTAATCGTGATATATATATTATGTGTGTGAAAGAATTAATCGTTAATATTAAATTTTCACGTATATAAAACAGTTGCGTAGAAATTCTTCACCTGTGTGTGTGAAATAGAAATATGAAGATTAAGGCCCCAATGGGTAAGCTTCTTTAGAAACACTTCTAAAAGAAGAAAATAAGAAGAAAAAAGATGAGATGAACTTTTCCATAAGTAAAAATAAGCTTTCCATGAGTTAATTTTTAGAAGCTCACCAATATAGCTTATCTAAAAGATGAGATGACATCTACAAATTAGGTAATGGAAAACTAATTTTAGCTAATGGAGAATTTCATTTCATTTTTTTCTTCTTATTTTTTTCTTCTAGAAGTGCTTTTAGAGAAGCTTACACCCAAACAGGCCCTAACTACTAGTCTATCTCTTTTCTAATGGATACTAAATAAATATGACCTTGTAAAAATTATTAAATAAATTACACCGAATATTAATGTGTCATGTCATATTATACCTAATGTTCACACATAAATATTTCCAGCTTCATACAAGGTTTGTGCAAATTAAAAGGAATGTTGCTTTGAAAGATTTCTCATTTTTTATTTTATATGCAATATCTCGCCCCGATTAATTTTTATTTCCAAAAACTATCTGATAAATTTGAAGATAGGTGAAAAGAAGACCAATTTGCGCAAGGTGAATTAGGAATCAAACTAGTAAATTGATTTTCACAAAAAAAAAAAAAAAACTAGTGAATTGATCTAGAAAATTGATGTGTTTTTTATTAATGACATATAAACATTTTTATATATCAAATATCTCATTAAAATTTATCATTTCTTTCTTATCTCTCCTTTCCTATCACATTATATATATCTCCTATCATGGACCGTTTGGGAAAACATCTTAATTAATATATTTTTTCAACAAGTTCTTATTATATAAAAATTTGTGTTATAATTTCTTAAAATTCAATAAGTTATTTACGCTTGGATGCTACAAGGAAAAACGTGGATCAGAGACCAAAAAAATGGTATCTAAACTGGAAAATATTGACTATTTAGTTTAGCGACGGAATTAGAGACCGAAATGAACTGCCTAAAACCTAAGCGACCAAAATATTTATCGATCTCTGTCTAGCGACTGAAACTGGAAAAATGGGTCTGAATTACTAAATAGTCTGTCGCTGATATATGTGGCTTTAATTGCTGACTAATCCAGCGACCAGGAAATCTGTCTCTAATTCAGTCGCTTAGTTTCATTTTAAAATGTTATTCCAGCAAATATTATCATTGGATATATAGCGACTGAAATATATTATGGTCGCTGAGGAAATAAATAATTAAAATAATATCAGTTGTTGTCTCAGTGACTACATAATCAATGACGTTGTGGTGGCTAAAAAATTAGTGGATGTTTAAGAAAATGGTCTCTGATTCGGTTGCTAAAAAAGAATGATAAAATAATAATAAATATTATGTAATACTGTTAAATTTAATATTATTTAATATTTTGATATGCTTTTTATTTAGAGAAAAATATTTAATAACATTAAAATTGTAAATATAATATAACTTTAATTACTCATTTAATCTTTATAGTTTTCAAACTTATTTCTTTTAGTTTCTATAGTTATAAGTAAATTTTTTAGTATCTGAAGTTTATATTTTAATTCTCAAAAGGTTCATGCCATTAAAATTCTATAACTCATGAAATTAAAAAAAAAATTGCAGAGACCTTTTAAAAATTAAAATGTATATTTCAGGGACTAAAAATTTACTTATTAAACTTTAGGAATTAAAATATCTATCTATTAACTATAGGGACTAAAAGAGATAAGTTTGAAAACTATAGAGACTAAGTGGGTAATTAACCCAATAATATAAAACATTGAATTTATAAATCAATTGATGACGTATACAATGTGTTAATACATGTAGTGCAAACTAATTAAATGGAAAAAAAAAACTACATAACTACGTTCTCTAAGTACATCACATGAATTTACAACTATCTAAATGATTTCTTGTGACTCTACTACATTTTTTTTCTTGTGACTCTAATACATGATTATTACAAATTGTGGCTCTCCATTCCTTCATAGATGGGTTTATCCTTGGAAAATACAAAAGATGAAATTAATTTTAGAAAAATCATGTGTGGAAGTTACCTACAATAGCCGATAGAAATAAATTTTTTATAGGAAAATTGAAATATGTTAAGAGAAATAACATATTCTTGTAATCGAAACAAATTATTATATATAAACTAACTAAAAGAGAAAGAAAAAAGAACAAGTCATTTATTAAAAAAAAACAAAAACAAAGGCAAGTCAATAAAGTTACAACCAATCTAATGATCTAAAATGCTATTGGAGAATAAAAAAATTACACAAAAGTAATATTACAACTAATTAGCATAACAACGAAAAGTAAATATGTTTGGTTGACTTTTTACTATCAAGACAAATGAAAGCATAACAAAAAATTGAGGAAAACAATGAAGTCAAATGCAACAACCAATCATTAATTTGAACAAATTCAAAACTACTCACAACATTCAATTATGTTATAATATTATAATTAAAATCTAACTACAAATTAAATATGGGAAAACTACACAAAAACTCAAATTAAGTGTTTGTAACAACCTTTACGTACGCCAACAAGGAATTTACTTTTTTCATTAATTAGTCTATTCATAGAAAATTTGAAATTATATGGAGCATGAGGATTATTAAGGTGCACCACGAGAAAAAAAATCATATTTTCTGACAGTTAAAATCTGTCGGTAATGCTCAATACATGTCTAAGACATGCTAAATTTGTAAATATTTTCCTCTAAAAATTTGAATATGTTACACTCTAAAAATAATAAATGTGAATCATTTAATAAAATTGGATGGTAAAACTAAACACAACAATTAGAGAATATACCAAACAAATATGCTAAAAAACACTTAAATAAGGTAATCCAATATAAAAATAGCACCCTAATTGAAAAGAAAACAATGTCAAATTCAGGTCTCTGTTATGAGGTTAATTGGAAAGAGAAAAATGAAGATGAGCCCTTCTAGAGGATTGTTCATCACTTCCGTTTGCTTAATAGAAATCCATAAATGTTAACGAAGAAATCGTGTTAACATTCCTGACTGAAATGTTTCGGTTGCTAATTTCGGTGGCTATTTGTGATTTTTCTAGAATCCGGATAAGTGCTTACCCAATTGAAATGTTTGGATTCACGGCTGAATAATCACTAAGAAGATCATGTCTCATTTTAAAAATTAAAAAAAAAAAATCATGATTAAAATATTGAAATCTAACTAAATAATTAATATATTAATTACAGAATATATATATATATATATATATATATATATATATATATATATATATATATATATATATATATATATATATATATAACACAAAAATATTTAAAATAAAAATTACTAACTAGTCAAAATACAGCTAATTTTAATTTTTTAAAACAAAATTTAAGTATCATAAATTTTAAATAATGAGTGATTCACACAAATTCAAGGTATAAAATTAAAAAATTCAACATTCATATTATAAATAAATGTAAATATATAAGAATAGTATATCATTATAAAAATTTCACCATATATTACACACCATCGTAGAAGAAAACATAAAAAATACTAACAATGTTTAAAAGAAATTACTAACAACATATAAAATATAAATTGATTTAATTTAGTGAAAAAGAATGAAACATATAAAAAAATAAATACTTTTTTTAGAAAAAAATAAATATAAATTTGATTTGTGTAGAAGTTAATATTTATATTAATTTGGGTGAAAAAACAAAAAAAAAAAAAAGTAGGTACGTACTTTATATTTTTTGTCCTGATGGAATTTGAATGTGAGATTTTTTCATAACCTTCACAAGCTATTCTTGTAAGTTATCTTGGAGAGCTTATGAAAATAAGTTATAAACATCTTATGGACCAGCCAAAAGATATATTTGCTAGTACCTATAAGAAAGATAAGTTCAAATAAGTTGCTGATGAAGTCTTTCAAATGGGCGTATATGTGCGTGTGAATTAGCACTTGGGGATTTCCATACATTATTTTCCATTGTTTTGAGACAACGATATTATAAGAAAATTTTTATGCTTCATGTGTATTATTGATGATGGAGTGTGGATATTGGATAAGATGCTTAGGAAGGTAAAGTTAACTGTACGTGCCTTTGCTACTGCTAAGTAAAGGAAATCACATCAGTCTCTAGCTAAAAGAGCAAAAGTCCATACACTGCGCTTTTTTGTTGTCTTTTGTGGTGATCACTTTGGCACTTACACAATCATTAACAAAGTGTTATCTCCATTATGAATTGCATGCAGGGAGCTGAAATTTAATAAACTTTGATCAGTTTAATGGTATTGCCTTTTGATCTTATAGCAGTTCTTTTAGATGGTGATAGTACCCTTTTTGCATTTTCATTAGTTACTTTTGAATACGACCTAAGCTCTTTTCTTTTGTCTTCTGCATGCTAGTAAAAGAAGCAAGAAATTTTCAAAAAGTAGTAACAATCAGTGGAAAATGAGAAGCTTTAGCAGTCAACAAGTCAAATGCAATTTATGCTGCTCCTTTGTCCTCTCTCTTTTAGTCTTATAAGCAAGGTACCTACTTCAATTTAATGCGTGACTGAAATATTAGTTATAGATGATCAACGACATTAAACATGTGTATGCTCTGTGTTTAATCTCTGACTTAAGAAATTTGTGGATGCTAAAAGTCTACAATTTTGTACACTCGTGCATGATGCATCGATCCTTCTCCCTGATGAATCCCTTACTTTCTGACCATTTTTTGCAAACTATTCATAGAGTTGTGTGATATATTACAAATTGAACGAAAGTTTATCAAAGACTTTGATATATATATATATATATATTGTATAAAAAAAATATTAAAATTGAGGATTTTTGTTCAACTTAATTTCTAACCCATTTACTTGGTTTTCTTTGTCCTTAATTTTTTTCCTGAGCCACATGAATTAAGTTAGTGTTGCGTTTAAAAAATTAAATCCTTGTATAGTTGGACATTAAGACTGGGTTTATTATTTTGTTGAAAATATCTTTTGTAATTTATAATTTTGCTATTACCTTTTCCTTTTGTACGTACCCTTTCTTTACGTGTGTTGATTAAATTATAGTATATGTTTGGTTTTGGTAAGGAAGAGGCTCGGCTTCTTGGAAAGAAATGAGAGTTGACGAGAGAAAAAGTGTGAGTGATGCACACAATCAATGAGAGATTATGGTTTTTAGGTTTAAAACTTGGTGGAATTCAAATTTCAGTTAATTCAAAGTTTGTGAACATCAAAATCCTCCTTCCCCTTGGCTGGGTGTGTTTCGGTCAAACCCCATGCATCAATGCTTTGGTCAAATTTCACATAATAAAACTGTTACTATCTGTTTTACAGTATATTTTAAATTTCAGTTGAATTAACAACTAAGACTTATTTTCGTAAAAAGAAAAAACATCTAAGACTTATATATGTACAGATAAATTCACTAAAATTCTAATTAATCTAATTTTATATTTTAAATGTGTTAATCAAATTAATCGAAGATTATAATATAGGTGTTACAGATAATAAGTTGAAGATCCAACCCAAATTCAGTTTATCCATATAAAGATTAATGGTGCTGATTGTGTTTTGTGTGATGGTAGGTGGGAAATGTGGATCATTTGTTTCTTGGTTGTGTTTTTGCGGGTCAGGTCTGGTCTGCGGTATATAGCTGGTTGCGGTTTTATATGGTGCAGCACAATCAAGTGAGATCTCATCTCATTCAACATGCACTATTACAAAAAGCAGTTTTAACATCGGTTTATTAACATCGATTTTTTGAAAAACCGATGTTAAGTTAAACGCGGTAGCATATTTATAAATAAAATATTATTCTTAACATCGGTTTTCCAAAAAACCGATGTTAATGCATACACATTAACATCGGTTTTTGAAAAACCGATGTTAACATCATTAGTTAACATCAGTTTTTCAAAAACCGTAACGTATGATATGTTAACATCGGTTTTTCAAAAAACCGATGTTAATGCATATACGTTAACATCGATTTTTTGGAAAACCGATGTTAACATATCACATGTTAACATCGGTTTTTGAAAAACCGATGTTAACGTATCACATGTTAACATCGGTTTTTCAAAAACCAATGTTAACTAATGATGTTAACATCGGTTTTTGAAAAAACCGATGTTAATATAAACTTTTTTTCTACTCATTTATATATTTTAAAATTAATTATATGGTAAGTAAAGAAATAATAAGTAATAAACAATAATAAATTCAAAAGGTAAACATTTAAAAATTAAACTAAATTTTTAAAATGAATTTCGTAATTTTAATTTTATTATTTCATGATTATCATTTAAATATAACACACATTTATATAAATTATTTGATATTAGTTCAATTGAAAAAAAAAACTGTTTATAGAATTTTTATAGAATGTTGGTAAAATCAATTATATCGTAAAAAAATTAAAAATTTATTACTAATATATTTTGATTTAATTATTATAAAAATAAAAAAAATCTTCATAAAAAGGTAAATGGAGAATATTATTTAAAAATTCTATGAAATCCTACTATATTTATGTTATCGTATTATCTTTAAATTAAAAATAAATTAAAATATTTGTATATATTAATTTGATTTATTGAAAATATATGTTACAGTGGTTTAATTTAAATAATTATAGTTATCTCATATATTTGTAGGATTTAAAAAAAATGATATTTTCATTATTTCTAAACAAAATTTTCAGAACAAAAATAAAAATATTTTCATGAGACACGAAAATTATGTTTTAAGTCTTTAAATTTAGAGTTAATTATAATCCACATGTAATTTATTTTTATTACATTTATCATTTTTTAAATTAAATTATCGATACCAAAATAGTTATTTAAATAAGTAAAGAAACCCGATGCTTTGCATCTTAAAAATTACTTATTAATAATAATCTTTTGGTATAAATAATTTTTTCTTATTCGAAAAGTCTGGACTTTGTTTAGTTTGGTTGCCTTTAGGCGTTGGTCCTTCAAATTTGGAAACAAAAACTGACTATATTGTGAGTCAATTTATGAATAGAAGTGCATTCCAATTTTTTTCTTTCTTTATTTTTTTGAATTAAAATTAAAAATAATAATTAAGATTGGAATTTGTCTCTTTCTTCAATGATAATCATAATAAAAAAATTCAAAAGATAAGATTGATTTAGGAATATAAGACATACGTTGTGGGAAGATAACTCTTCACAAAAGAAGTTGCATTTTCTCTTTCTACCAAAAAATAGAAATAAAAAATAAAGGAACCGTGTAGTGAGAGGGATTAAGAGAAAAAGGCACCTGTGAGAGTGACACAGTAGATACACTGATACACATACAGCAAACAGATATTTTTATTTGGATGATATTAAGATTAATTAATATGATATTCGATCTAGAATCTTCGGTTTATTATAAAATTAAATATGGATTTATTTGCATCGATTACATGTATATCAAGATAAAAGAGGAAGTGAATAATTTTATATAAATAAATTATTACTACAATATTTTAACAAATATATTGCAAAAAATAAATATTTATTTCATATAACTAAAATTTATAATTTATAATATATAAATTATATTCTGAATAAAATTTATAATAAATAAATATTTTTGAACATAAAAGTTATATTTTAAATTTATAATAAATAATTTATATGTGATATATTATTATTTTTAATTATTCGTAATTTCTTTTAAAAAATTTAAATTTAAATTAGAACTAGAGGTTGAAAGAGATGGGAAAAAAAAACTCTTAAAATACTCACGCTCAAGAATAACAACTAAAAGAGCTTTCATTCAAGATAGTTATTCTGATTATAGTTTACATATATAGAAGGATTTATAGTATTATTTTTTATCAAGGGAAAATAATAGAAAGGCAAGAAGCAGCCAAAAGAAAGGCAAGAAAGGAAGGGGCGTGAAACTTCTAGAAGAAAGGCAAGAAGCAGCCGATAACGCCACGGCAAGAAAGGTGTGGGGCGTAAACTTGTTTTTCTTCTCTTTTATATTAATGCCTTCATGTTGTGTTTTTCTGTTACTGATTTCTATTGTTCGCTGCGTTTCTTTGAAATGAATGCTTTGTTTCGGTGGAGCTTTTTCAATTGAAAAGAAGAAAACAAATGATGGATACATAAAAAGATTGAAAAACTGATTCAAAGAGGTAGAGATATCTCTGCGAAGAGGATTCGTATTTCATATCATCAATATCGTTGCGAGGGAAATGGATCCTCTTCATATTTCTTTTTTCCTTGATTTCTTCTATTTTATAAGGCTTTGAAAAAATAAATAAAATGGAAATGATATACACTTTGGTGGAGTAAGATTTATTTACTAAAGGAGAGGATCCGATCCCCGTTATGAGAACTCCTGTGTATGTTCATGAGAAAAGAAATCTATGGCTGATAATGCAAAGCAATGTTCAAATTTTAATTTATTTTTAATCATATATATATATATATATATATATATATATATATGACCATTCATTAATTTTTCTTTTCTAAGCTTCTTTCCATTTTTTAACAAATTGTTGAAATTCAACTTAAAAATATATATGTGAAGTTGTGAACCATGTTTTACGGGAGTCAACCTAAAACAGTTTATAATTTTGAAATATGCTTCACAAGACTATGTGCACCCAAAGTGGTGTTACGATTTCTTATGCAGGTAGGAGCTACTGCATCAATGCTGGTAAGATGCCCCTTTGAATATCAAAAGTTTACCGAATCTACTTAATTTTATGATGATTTAACGGGTAGCAATTTCCAAATCTTAATTGTTGGATTTTATGTTTAAATTACAATATTGTGTTTACCTTTTTAGCTAACCATACAATTTATATAAATAAGTTTCCTTTTGATATTTTACCAATGCAAAAGAATATCTAATTTGTGCATGCTGATAAAAAATGAGTTTCTACTCATCAATATTGGTCTTACGTCCCTCATTTTTTGTCATCCTACTGGTTTGTATCAATTTGAGACCTTTTTATATATAGTGAAAAACTTAAAGCAATAAGCCTGGTCTGATTTTTTAAATATATTTATGGTAACAATATATAGAAACAGGGCATATTATTATTTAATTAGTCTGGTTAACTTTTACCAACTCTTTTAGCCACTAATAAACTAACAGTTGGAAATTGCAATAGTATAGATCTTGGACTAGTAGTGCTTGCTTTAAATTTCAGTTGTGTTTGTAAATAGTAATATAAAATACGCACCATTGTATCATACATTCAGAATTTGGTTAGTGTAGTAATGCTTGTAGTTGTTTACTTTTTGTTTTTAGGAACAATTGAGATAAAGCAAAAGCTTGAATCTAAGGCTTAAATTAAAATCAGTTATAGTCGATTAAAATAAATACATGAACACAAAGTACATGTATGTGTCGAATGAGTGGGGGAGTTGTAGTTCGATACTGATTTAATTAAGCCTCAAAATTAATGCACATGCTAATGTTGGACAGTATTTGCATTTCACCAAACCATTTTTTTAACTTACACTTTTCCGTACCTTAACATCAACTAGGGGGAGAAATAAATTATGCAACACATAAATTGTTAGTTTATTTAATCATTTTTATGTTTTTTTTCTCTCACCAAGAATATGTTTTGACCAACCAATAATTAGAGACTAATTTTTTGTATTCACATTGTCAGGGATCAAACTCCTACTAATACGCTTAAAAAATTGCTATTTATCTACTGTGATTTTTATATATGTTTTAAAAATTGCTTTTTATTGGGTTGTGATTTTTATGCTAATGTAGTAAAAATAACCTCAGATTAAGAATATGTTTTAAAAGAATTCATTTTAATAATTAATTTATAAATTTGCACCAATACTCGGATTCTAATTTGTTCACATCCAATTTTTGTCATTTTTTCTGCATATGGTTGTCTCAATTTTTGGTGTTCTGCTTGTAATATGAAGAAGAACCAGATTTTTTAACATTTTGGTTATCCTTTTTCGGAAATAAGTTTCAATTCTAAGGTCTCTTTTTGAAAGCTATCTTAACTAAGGTTCTACTCGGTGTATATAGAGAACCAATTACTTACTAATTCATAAGAGCAACAAACACACTCTTTACCACTAGAGCTGGCAATTAGCAAAATTCACTTGGAATATGGATATTTCTAAGACGGTGAAGAATATTTTATATTGAATTTTCATTTTTTTGGTACATGGAAATGAGAATATTTATTTTAATTTTTTGTCTTGTATACAAGGACTTGGTTGGCCTTTGATCGTGGCTCACGATTGCTATGTAACAATTTTTTATTTTATTTTTATAGTTATTCCAACGAACAGAAATTGATTAATTAATTAATTAATTAATCATACTTGGTTAAACAGGCTATCTGTTGAGAAGCTAGCTTCCACTGTGCTTTGGAAACTCTCCACTCCATGCAGCTATACTGAAACGGAATCCTGGTATTCCTTCTAATTCACACCAAATTACTAGCTTGATTTTTTTTCCCGCACATTAATGAATATATATATATATATATATATATATATATATATATATATATATATATTTATGGTATTTTAGTTTAACTAAGAACTTAGTTTATAACTTATAGAACTGGATTTATGGTATTATTATCTGATTTTGGTATAAATCCTATTGTATTTGGTGATCATTTTGGCATTTTGAGTTTATTTAATGAAGAGTTAAACTGAGAAAGTTGTTTCAGGGGCTGGTACATGTTTCCAATGCTTCCTCATTCCATGTTTGGATACTTTGTTTTGAATGGTAAAATAGTTAGGTGCTCTACTAGCTAGGATATAAAATCGACATGTTTAAAGAGCAACCAATATTGTATGTTTGCACTTCCTTTTATGTCTCATATCTTTAAGAACTCTCCTTTCTAGAATAAATTTAATATAATTTAGAATAAATTGTTCTCATATCTTCTGAGCGTTTATTATACTTAATCTTACTCTTTTTTTTTATCATACGCAAGATTGTCTTATGTAGGTGTTCATTCAATTATTTCTTTGATTCTTGCTTTCATTTTGGATCGTGCTGCTCATCATCACAGGTACAAATTTTTGTTACTA
Source organism: Glycine max (assembly GCF_000004515.6). Lineage (NCBI taxonomy): Eukaryota > Viridiplantae > Streptophyta > Magnoliopsida > Fabales > Fabaceae > Glycine > Glycine max. The sequence goes on along the minus strand of NC_038255.2, from coordinate 2,842,909 downwards.
ATGAATATTTTTATTACGTGTTCACTGCCATTAATGACAATTGATATATGCTATACAAATTGTGTTCATGATGAGTGAACCTTAGATTCCCGTTTGAGATTTGATGCAATGATTCTTGTGGACAGTTTACATTAATCATTGTATTCAATCTTGAATTGTCTGTTTGGACAGTTTGGGGAGACTGATATTTTTATAGTAGATTCATGTGTTAAGGTTAAAATTATTTTGTTTAATTTGATGAAATTTCGGTAATACATTTCTAGTTGTTCTCTGAGTGCATACTTGATTATCGGGAAGTTAATTTCACCGATTTCATGTCGTGTACTTGGAGACCAATGCGAAATGCTGCCAAAATTTTGTCAAATTTAACAAAATAGAATTAACCCTGATGTATGAAGCTACCATAAAAGACGGTCTTCCTGAATGGAATAGGGTCACACCTTTAATAAAAAAGTGAGATTTTCATGCATCGAATAACTTTGAGAGTATGATCGAGTTATTACTTAGATGGATCGAAGTTGGATGAATGAAAGTCGCATCAGCCCAGAATATGAGGAAGGCGTCGAGCAATTCTTACAATTTGCTTCACAAAGAGGTCAACCGGATGAAGATGGAAAATATTATTGTCCTTGCATCAATTATTTGAACGGAAGACGACAAATACTGGATGACATACGAGAGCATCTGTTGTGTGATGGAATTAAGAGAAATTATACGACGTGGATATGACATGGTGAAATGACAGACATGCAGAGTGGGCAACAATCCGAACCGTTTGATGTAGAAATGGGAGATCGCTTGGAGGATATGATTCGTGACCTTGGAGAAGAGTCTTTCCAGCAAGCACATGCCCCTGTGTATGAAAGATTGCAGGGTGACTCAAAAAAGCCTTTGTATCCGGGGTGCAACAATTCCTTGACGCTATTGTCTGGTTAATGTCAAGGCTAGATATGGATGGAGTGATAAAAGCTTTACTTCATTGCTTCAAATAGTGCACGATCTGCTTCCACAGGATAACACATTGCCTAAAAGCTACTATCAGGCAAAGAAGATATTGTGTCCGATGGGTATGGAGTATCAGAAGATTCATGCTTGCCCTAATGATTGCATACTGTACAGACATGAATTTGAAGAAATGTCAAAATGCCCTAGGTGTGGGGCGTCACGGTACAAGGTGAAGGATGATGAGGACTGCAGTTCTGATGAAAACTCAAAGAAGGGCCCTCCAGCGAAGGTGTTGTGATATCTTCCCATCATTCCAAGGTTTAAGCGTTTATTTGCTAATGAGGACGACACAAAAGATCTTACCTGGCATGCAAATGGGAGAAAATCTGATGGAATGATCCGTCATCCAGCTGATTGCTCCCAGTGGAGGAAGATTGATAGTTTGTATCCGAATTTTGACAAAGAGGCAAGAATTCTTAGACTTGGACTAGCCAGTGATGGAATGAATCCATATGGAAATTTAAGCACTCAACACAGTTCATGGCCAGTTCTACTAGTAATTTACAATTTTCTGCCTTGGTTGTGCATGAAGCGAAAATACATGATGTTGTCTATGATGATATCAGGCCCAAGACAACCAGGAAATGACATTGATGTTTATCTAAGTCCGTTGATTGAAGACCTGAGAAAGTTGTGGGATGAGGAGGTTTTAGTGTTTGATGGGTTTCGCAAGGAGACTTTTCAAATGCGTGCAATGCTATTTTGTACCATTAATGACTTTCCAGCATATGGGAATCTCAGCGGTTACAGTGTTAAGGGTCATCTTGCATGCCCCATCTGTGAAGAAGACACAAGCTACATACAACTGAAACATGGTAGAAAAACAGTGTACACTAGACATCGCCGTTTTCTAAAAGCTCATCACCCTTACAGAAGATTGAAAAAAGCTTTTAATGGAAGTCAAGAGCACGAAACTGCGCGGACACCATTAACTGGTGAGCAGGTCTTCCAGCGGGTTGAACACCTTAATACTGTATTTGGAAAGACCCAAAAGAAGGATAAAAGTAAGAGTTGCATATGGAAGAAAAGGTCCATTTTCTTTGATCTTCCATACTGGTCTGATCTAGATGTTAGACATTGTATTGATGTTATGCATGTAGAGAAAAATGTATGTGACAGTGTCATTGGGACACTCCTTAACATTCAGGGCAAGACGAAAGATGGTCTAAATACCCGTCAAGATCTAGCTGACATGGGCATACGATCGCAGTTGCATCCAAGGTCTGATGGTAAAAAAATATACTTGCCTCCAGCTTGTCATACTTTATCCAAAAAGGAGAAGATCAGTTTGTGCCAGTGTCTGCGCCAGGTTAAAGTACCACAAGGATACTCTTCAAATATTAAGAGCCTTGTGCAGTTCAAGGAGCTTAAACTGGTGGGGTTAAAGTCTCATGATTGTCACGTGTTGATGCAACAATTGTTAGCCGTGGCCATACGAGACATTTTGCCTAACAAAGTCAGGTTAGCCATAACTCGCCTGTGCTTTTTCTTCAATGCCATATGTAGCAAAGTCCTTGATCCGGTCAAGTTTGATGACTTGGAAAACGAGGCTGTAATTATACTGTGCTAGTTGGAGATGTATTTACCTCCTGCTTTCTTTGACATCATGGTCCACTTAATTGTTCACTTGGTCAGAGAAATCAAATGTTGTGGTCCTGTTTATCTGCGCTAGATGTATCCGGTTGAGCGCTACATGAAGATCTTAAAAGGGTATACCAAGAATCTACATCGTCCAGAAGCATCTATTGTTGAAAGGTACATCGTAGAAGAAGCCGTTGAATTTTGTTCATAATACATTGAAAAGGCTAAACCTGTTGGCCTTCCTGGTCTCGCCATGACGACAGAGTGGGCGATAAAGGTTCAAGAGGACTGCATGTTATCACTCCAAGTGTAGAAGATTTGTTACAAGCTCACTTGTATGTATTGAATAACAGTAATGAAGTTTTGCCATACATAGTTCAGCATGAACATTTAGTCAAACAAAGTAATCCAAAAATGTCAAAGAACTGGGTCTTGAAAAATCATAACAAGACTTTCTCTGATTGGTTTAAAGATACAATCTTTGCTGACGAAAATGCTTCTGAAACATTAAGAAAGCTAGCTCATGGGCCTAAAAGAAATGTTATAAACAAGTATACGACATAAACAAGTATTCCTTTTACACAAAAGCACAAGACGACAAAAGTACAATGCAAAACAGCGGGGTCACCCTAAGGGCTGAATCTCAACACTTTGCAACTGTACATGATGACAATCCCTTTGTAGCTTCAATCCCTTACTTTGGCTTCATTGATGAAATATGGGAGCTTAACTATGTCAAATTTACTGTTTGTGTTTTCAAATGTAAGTGGGTTGACAGCAACACCGGTGTGCGGACTGATGATGTAGGATTTACGTTGGTAGACTTAAAGAAACTAGCTTACCAGAATGACCCTTTCATCATGGCAGAACAAGCTAAGCAAGTATTTTATGTGCAAGACCCTTGTGATGAAAGGTGGTCTGTGGTTCTAAACGGGAAAACAATTGGTGTTAATGTAGAAGATGATGATTCATACATGGACACTTATGTTAGTCCTTTGTCTACACAAATGACTTCTAACAACGTCGGAGAAGAAGAAGCTGACGACGTTCATGCTAATCGTAATGATCATGATGAACGAGAATTAATTAACATCGTCTAACGTAATTTTCTAATATAATATTTCATTTCGGTACATTCATTTACATAACTCATACAGTGTTTTTTGATAATATTAACTAACTCAACTTTTTTTCTTTAAAGGACCATGGATACTCCACCTGCCTCGCCTCCTCCTCCTCTTCCTCCTCCTCCTGCAGACGCTGATGCGTCTCCATCTACGTTGAAGCGGACACGCAAGGCGACACGGCTACGATCATTGGCCACTAGACCACCTGGGGCAGAAAGACCTGTGGTCAACGTCGATCCTGCTACCGGCAAGGCCGACGGTCCCCACAAGAAGAAATTAAGAACATATTTGGGGATTTTCGCTCGTGATAAGGTCGACGTGACATATGACACCTGGAAGGAAGTCCCTACTGCTCAGAAGGATTTGATATGGGAGGATATTCAGGTATTTGAGTTTTCTTCGTTGATTTTCTTTAATAGTCTAAATTTGTTATTTACTTACAACAAAACCTAATTTATTGTTTGTCAGGCGGAATTTCAAATCCCTGAAGCTTCTGATAATAGGACAAAGAAGAAAATTCTTCAGATTGTCGGCGAGCGCTGGAGGCAGTTTAAATCTGACTTGACTAGGAAATGGGCACTTGCAGTCGACAAGGACGGTGCGGACGACATTGTCTGTGAAAAATATGGCATTAGCAAGGAGAAATGGACTCAGTTTTGTCAGACCCGCAGAGACCCCTCATGGGAGGTATGTACTTTGTCATTTTAGTTGTTTTCCACAACAAAATCACTTCTTATAATTTATTGTAATAATCATTTTCATTAATGTTAAACTTTTGCAGGATGTACGGAAAAAGGCACAGGCCTCCCAGAAGCAAAACACTGCCCCCCACGTATTGTCTCGTGGGGGTTATGAATATTTAGAAGAAAAGTTCATGGCTGAGAAGACAAAGAAAAGACTGGAAGAAGCTTCCCAGTCTGGAAGCACTGAGGGCATCATTGACCCTCCATCTCCCATCAGACGCCACGTGAAATGGAAGATGGCCCGCACGAAGAAAATTGGACAACATCCCGTTGTTGCATGGCCAAGTCAAGGTTGGTGTTGAGGAGGTTAAAGATATAGAGGCTCTCGTTCCTGTACCCACTGACGAGGTTACCTTAGTGGGGCAGGCACTTAACACTTTCCTTGTTTGGCTAACACATCTTGTGAAGCGTTTATCAGAACAGGTATTTTACTCTGATTATATGTTTATTTTTTTTCAATTAATTTGTTCACTGTAATCAAAACTTGTTAATTAACTATGTTTTATCAATAGGCAGTTGTGTCTCCAGCAAAACCTCCAGAAAGCCCGGATGAAGAGGTCGATGATCCCCTGTACCTAATGACATTGATCATCCCACAACTGTTTTTGAAGCCGCTCCAGGTTATGTGGGATGCTACCATATTCGGGGTGTTTAATCAAAACTTCCCGTTGTATATAAAGCACGAAGATCTCTCTGAAATTGCACATGGTGGTCAATGTCTCAGCATATCTGTTATACAGTTGTGGATTCTGTAAGTCATTTTAGATTACTATTAATTACCAAAGTAATTGTTTTAAATTCATACATAATTAACTTTGACTTAACAACACAGCCATCTGACTGAGACAAGTGTGCGAGCGGGGAATTCTGATGTGTATGGATTCCTCGAGCCACAGTCCATTCAGAGATCTGGGCAATCACAATTTGAATCCGAAAGTTACATCAAGAGTTGGATACAGAGTTCAAAATGAGATGTTTACCTTGGAGCCTATCTGAATAGGTAAGTCAAACACAATAATTGAATTTAAATAATCTATACTACTACAATAAACTATATTCGTCTCTACTGCAGTGGACACTGACAAATGGTCGTCATTCTACCTAAGGAAAACCTAGTTGTCTGGTTTTGTTCTTTGCATAACAGGCCAGACAACTACCTTAAGGGAATAATTAACAGGTCAGTATTGTTTTCAATACATTTTCATTGGAATAACTCAACAACATCAATATTTTAATGTTCCTTATATTCAACACTAGTGCTTTGAAAGGATTTGATGATACTCCACAACCGAAATCTAAGGCTGCTGCTAGGTGGATTGTTGTTAAGGTACGTGATTTAAATAAAAGTTCTACTTATATATATTTTATGTGTGTGTACACTAATTGTAGTTAACGTTTAATTAATATCCAAATTTCATTATGTATTTAGTGTAATAGACAAAAAGGAATCACTGAATGTGGCTACTACGTGATGCACTGGATGTCCACGATAATCTTAGGATCTTTCAAGAATAATTGGGAGACGGTAATTGTTTATTACAAACAAATTTGGTTTTTTTATAATTGTTATTACATTATTAATTTATTTTTTTATTTGATCATGCAGTATTTTAATGAAGTTAGACCATTGGAAGCAGAGAGATTTAAGGCACTTCGCATACAGTGGGCACAGTATTATCTAAAAGTTAGAAATCAAACATAGGATGTTAGGCAACTATGTAACTTTAGGTTAATAAATTAGTTTACGTACTTTGCATTACATTTTTTACAATTGTTGTTTCATCTTAACATTGAACAACCTTTGTTGATAGCTAGTTTTTTGCTAAAATCTATTTGAAAACTGAATGCAAATTATATATGTTGTGTGCTGTGTGGCCTGATTTTAAATTTACAGGTTAAATTTTGGTTTTTTTTGTAAAAACAAAGACATTATATAAAAAAAACACATTCGTTAACATCGGTTTTTTGAAAAAACCGATGTTAACTGTCAACAATAACACATTCGTTAACATCGGTTTTTTGAAAAAACCGATGTTAACTGTCAACAATAACACATTCGTTAACATCGGTTTTCTGTAAAAAAAACCGATGTTAAAATTCAATAGTAACACATTCGTTAACATCAGTTTTTTATAAAAACCGATGTTAACGTGGGTTAACATCGATTTTTTGAAAAAACCGATGTTAACTATCAATAGTAACACATCCGTTAACATCGGTTTTTTGAAAAAACCGATGTTAACCCACGTTAAAATCGGTTTTCATAAAAACCGATGTTAATTGTCAATAGTAACACATTCGTTAACATCGGTTTTTTATAAAAACCGATGTTAACTGTCAACAGTAACACATTCGTTAACATCGGTTTTTTATAAAAACCGATGTTAACGAACGTTAACATCGATTTTCTGTAAAAAAACCGATGTTAACTGTCAACAGTAACACATTCGTTAACATCGGTTTTTTGTAAAAACCGATGTTAACTTTCAATATTAATATACATTTTCTGGGTGTAATTCATATTAGCAACATCGGTTATTTATATAACCGATGTTGGTAATTTTACGTTAACATCGGTTTTTCAAAAACCGATGTTAACGATAATATTATCAACGTCGGTACTTTCAACATCGGTTGAAAAACCGATGTTGAAAGTCATAAATAACCGATGTAGAAAGCATATTTTCTAATAGTGATGGTTTATTGAGTAGGGGAAATAGATTTCGAAAGGTTCGTTATTTGCTATGGCATGTTACTTGTTGGAATATTTGGCTTCACAGAAATCGCATTGTTTTCAAGAATGCAAGAGCTGATGTTCGGACAATGTTGTGGCATATTCAAACCATATCCAGGACGTGGTTTAAATATAAGGGAGCATGCTTAAGTGGCTTTTTCTTTTGCTAATTGGTGTTATGATCCAATACAATGTTTTTGAGTTTGTTTGTGAATCTGTTTTATTTTTCTTAGTTGGTTTGCGGTTGTAACTGACATTTAGTTCTTGATCACATTTCGTGGCCTTTTATAATATCCGATTTGTCTTTTAAATAAATTCAGCATCAATTTTTAAATAACAAATATTGAAAATCTTTTTAAGATTTATTTTTTTAATAATCGATGTCCACAAATTACACTTAATTTTAAAATTATCACCATATTTTATTTATCATCATTTTTAAGAGAATTGATATTGATACAGCTATGTTGAAAATGTTTTTTTTTAATAGTTTGAAGTCCTATCAGTATGGACCTTTTATATTATTGAACTTGGATTTTATATTCATTAATATAATAATATTGCAAGAGTTGTTCTCTTTGAATCTCTCTTGCACCAATTTTCAATACAATGAATTGATTCTCCTCTACTTATGATTTTTCCCATCTAGGGTTTTCTGCATTAAATTAGTTTCATTCTTATTTATTTATCTCTGTCATGCATTTCTAATAGCTAATCGAACAACGATACATAATGAACTAATGATCCTTAATATTTAGGGAGGATGATCATGCAACTTCTTAACATGGATCCTAGAGTATCAAAGTGACTTGAGCGATAAATGTTCTTTTTACATCACACTTTACTCTCTTACACACATATAGACTTAGGTACATTTGAATTTTCGGTGGAATGTTTAAAAGTATGTTTGAGAGTAAAATCTTGTGTTAAAACTCATTATAGAGCCTTTCTAGTGATCCATCATATATGCATCTTCAACTGAGATCTGGATAATCTAACTCTAGCTTTTGTCAAAAGTCTCATTTGAGTTAGTGATTGAACAAAAACTAACTTACGGTGATTGACATCTAAGTAGGGATAAGTTTTACATGTCATCTTGTCATTATGCGTTTTTGAAAATATGTTTGGGAGTTAAATTTTTAGAGAAAAATATATGGAAAGATAAATTTTTCATTTCATACAAATATTCTCTAATTTAATTATTTTTAAACAAAAAACAAAATGATAGATGTTAACATACATATCTTAATATTTTGTTTATTCTTAAACAAGATAAATAATTTTCTTAATTTTTTTTTTAAAAAGTCCTTTCTTTTTTCCCTTAAGAAGTCATTTTTATAGTGACAACTCTCTCCGTTTGAAACCATTTCCTTGGCACCTCCTCTCATAACAACATTAAGTTACATTTAGTTTTAAAACTTGAACTCCAAAATTACCCTCAATTACACAATTACATGACACCCCCTGTATTTTATACATATTACAAATGCACCCGTGCTTTTCAAACATTACGCATGATATCCCTTTATCGTTTCAGATTTGAATTATCTAATTAAGTTGTAGCGCATTGATCTGAACTAGTGATAGGGAAACAGGGGTGCAACAAGCAACTAGCAATGAGCCTAGTAAAGACATTAACAGTGGGGTGCAACTAGAAAACAGAGCAAAAAGAACGATCACAAAGCCCTCATACCTGCAGGACTACGTGTGAGGATCTTGCTGAGCTGACTCAAGAGAAAATCTACAGATGATTGTTGTCTGGAATCAGGGGACAACAATACCAAAACCGTTTTGCCTGTGATCTTTTCGTTTTTGCTTCTAATCTTTCCTAGCAACAGAATCACAATTTTGTTAGGAAATTTACTTTATAAATATAGTTATGTAATAACATGCAGATCAATGAAAAATACAACTTATCTCTAATTCCTCTCCTTCTTCTCTAGGAGGCTCTGGTCCTCGAAATCCATAACAAGCTTGTTCCTATCATTTGGTGCTCTCGTTACCATGTCTGACCCTCCCTCCACCGCCAGTTCCTCTAATAACCTTGAAGCTGCCATCCTCAAACTCACTGACCTCCATGCCTCCCTTGGTGAGACAGTCCACACAATGGCCCAGAAGTTTGATGCCCTTATGCTCCGCCTTCCCCCATCCTCTTTCTCATCCTCCGCTGCAACTCCACCCATTCCCACCTTCTTCCTTATTCCTGCAACACAATACAAAATGAAACTTGACATCCCATGATTTGATGGCACTGACCCTTTCGGGTGGGTGTTCAAAATAAATCAATATTTCCAATACCATGCCACACCAAAACAATATCGACTTACCATCTCTTCATTCTACATGGATGGTCGCACCCTCGCGTGGTTCCAGTGGATGGCCAACAATGGCCAGTTTACTTCTTGGCCCGCTTTCATCCAGGCACTCCAAACCTGCTTCGCGTCTTCCCACTACAACGACCCCACCGGCACCCTCTTCAAGCTGCAGCAAACTGGCACTGTTGCTTAGTATCTTTTAGACTTTGAGGACTTAGACAATCGAATAGTTTGGCTACCTCCTCAATTTCTTCTAAGCTGCTTCATTTTGGGGCTCACGCCTGACATCCGCCGCGAAGTGCAGGTGTTGCAACCCCTGACCTTGGTGCAGGCCACCGGGCTTGCTCGTCTCCAGGAAGAAAAGCTCTTGGACACGCGACCCCCCTTCCGCAACCGTGCTCCTCCGATCTTGCTCGTGCCATAGCCACGCCCAGCTCCCTCGCCTGCGTTGCTCCCTCCTCCAATTTCACGCTCGCCTCCACCCCGTCCACCGCCCACCTTGAAGCGCCTGTCGCCGGAGGAGATTATCACTCGTCGTGAACGAGGCCTATGCTTCAATTGCGACGAGAAGTATCATAGAGGCCATCGTTGTGCCTCTAGGGTTTTCTTCTTAGTCGTGGAAAAGGACGAAGTTGTTGACCCTAATATAGAAGGACTTGACCCGGGCCTAGAACCACCCGATATCCATGACCCGGTTTCATCCCGAATTAGTTTTAATTCCTTAACGGGCCAATTGGCCCCGAAAATGCTCCGTTTGATTGACACGATCGTTGGCCACTCCGTGGTTGTCCTTGTGGATGGTGGGAGCACCCACAACTTCATCCAAGAGGAATTGGTGGCCCAACTTGGATTGCAGACTTAGGATACAAGCCCACTGTGAGTTATGGTTGGAAATGGCCAACACTTAGCTTGCACTCGCTATTGCACAAACATTTCTCTCACCATCCAGCACTTTACTTGTGTGGTGGATCTGTATGTGCTGCCCATTGCCGTCGCGAACATCATTCTCGGTGTACAATGGCTAAAATTGCTTGGGCCGGTGCTCACTAACTATAGTACTATGAGTATGAAGTTCTTCTATGATGGCCAATTCATAGAACTTCACGGAGATATGGAGCCCATGTTAACTATGTTGACCCCACCCTAGTTCCGTCGCTTAACTCGTAAATCAGATACTAGCTCCTTCTATCATATTGGGGTGTTAGCAGAGGCCAAGTCTTCGAACTCCAGTATACCTCTTCCTCCTCGTATCCAAGCTTTAGTGGATTACTTTGGTTACTTATTCCAACCGCCATCCTCGTTGCCACTGGAGAGGGTGACTGACCACCACATCCACTTAATTCTACAAGTCGCATCAATGAGCGTGCGTCCTTATCTGTACCCCCATTACCAGAAGTAGGAAATTGAGCTTCAGGTGGAATCAATGTTGCAAAAGGGGCTTATTAGTCCGAGTACAAGTCATTTCTCGTCACTAGTGCTGCTCATCAGGAAACATGATGACTCTTGGCGATTTTGCGTGGACTATAGAGCACTCAATGTGGTGACTGTCTGTGACTGGTTTCCTATCCTCACCATCGATGAGCTTCTCGATGAATTGGGCAAAGCTTGTTGGATTTCGAAATTGGATTTATTGCAAGGCTACCACCAAATTCGGATGCATTCACCGAACATTGCCAAAACAGCATTTCGGACGCACCATGGGCACTATGAATTCAAGGTTATGCCCTTTGGCTTGTGCAACTCCGTCATCCTTCTAGGCGACTATGAATATGATTTTCAGGTCGTTCCTCTATCGCTTTCTTATCGTCTTCTTCGATGATATTTTGATTTATAGCGTGACCTTCGAGGAACATGTGGCACACATGGAGCAAGCCTTTCAGGTCCTTTTGGATAATCAATTTGTCCTTAAATTGTCTAAATGCTCATTCGCACAACAACAGGTGGAATACCTTGGACACGTGGTTTTGCAAAAGGGGGTGGAACCAGTTGCCGCAAAGGTGGAGGTGGTATACCAATGGTCGGTACCGCAATCCATTAAAGCTTTACGAAGCTTTTTGGGCCTCACCGGATTCTATCGAAGGTTTATTAAGGGCTATGCCACGATAGCCGCTCTGTTGGTGGCAGCAACCACAGTGGATCCTTTTAGATGGACCGTTCCGGCTCAGATAGCATTCGACCGTTGGAAGCAAGCTCTGTCCGAAGCTCCGGTCCTCACATTACCGGACTTCCAGTTACCATTCACAGTTGTGACAGACGCTTCCGGTGTAGGCATGGGTGCGATCCTTTCCTAGCAAGGCCATCCCAATATATATTTCAGTAAGCCATTTCCGCCCAAGCTTCAATGGTCCTCCACTTATGTCAAAGAATTGTTTGCAGTCACGGTGGCGATCAAGAAGTGGCGGCAATATCTTCTCGACCACTGCTTTACCATCCTTACAGATCACCACAGTCTGAAGGAGCTGCTCACACAAGTCATTCAAACCCCGTAGCAGCACATGTACCTTGCTCGACTGATGAGGTACGATTACCAAATCCAATTTCGTTTAGGTGCCACGAATCAGGCAGTAGAAGAGTTATCGCGATTACCAGAACATGCATCCTCTCTGTTGTTCACCTTATTAGTGACCTATTTAACTTTTATGGAGGAATTGTGAGCTCAAATGGCTCAAAATCAGAACTATAAGGACTGAATTCAGGCAATTCAATCGTTTCCGGCCAAGTACCTTGAGTTCACCATACCCAATGGCCTGATACTCCGCAAGGGTCGTATTTGGTTGCCGCCGTAATTGCCCTTGATCAGAACACTCCTTCTGGAGTACCATGCCACATCGACAGGAGGTTATTTGGGCACTGCAAAAACCATAGCTCGTCTGATGGACAATTTTTTTTGGGAAGGGTTGCGAGATGATGTTACTAAGTTTGTTGAGAGTTGCCTTGATTGTCAGCACGCCAAGTGTGAGACAAAGAGGGTGGCAGGGTTACTTTGCCCTCTTCCAGTTCCACACCGGCCATGGGAGGATCTCTCCCTAGATTTCATTATGGGCTTGCCACCTTTTCAGGGAAACACTGTTATTCTCGTAGTTGTGGATCACTTTTCTAAGGGTATCCATTTGGGCATGCTTCCATCTTCTCACACAGCCCATGTTGTCGCCTGCTTATTCATGAATATTATCGGAAAAATCCATGGGCTGCCATGAAGCATGGTCTCCGACCGTGATCCCCTTTTTATCAGCCGATTTTGGCAGGAATTATTCCATCTCAGTGGAACGCAGCTTCGCATAAGCTCAGCATACCACCCGCAAAGTGATGGGCAGACAGAAGTTCTTAATAGGGTAATTGAACAATACCTTCAATCCTTTGTTCATCGACGACCGAGTTCTTGGGGTAAGCTAATATTGTGGGTTGAATGGTCTCACAACATGGCGTGGAACGCTGTGACAAGGTCCATACCTTACAAGATTACCTTTGGGCGGAAACCTTTTAACTTTCCAGAGTACCTCACCGGAACTTCCAAGGTGGATGTTGTTGATGAGATGCTACCTAATCGCGAGGAAACTTTCCTGCTCATCCGCAAGAAGCTCATTAAGGCACAAGGTCTTATGAAGAAACATGCAGACCGGAAGTGTCGGGATGTGGTCTACCAGATTGGCGATTAGGTAATGGTCAAGTTACGACCACGCCAGCAAACATCGGCTAAACAACAACAAGACTCTTCCGGAAAATTGTCTAAGCGTTTCTATGGCTCATTTCAAGTTTTGGACTACGTGGGGCCCGTTTCCTATCGTTTGAAACTTCTAGAGGGCACCAGTGTTCATCCAGTATTTCACTGTTCTCTTCTGAAGCAGTTTAAGGGGCCACCAGAGACAGCAGACGCAGCTCCCCTGCCCGACCAAATTGTTCACAATCAGCCCCTTATATCTCCATTAGTAATCCTTGACTATCGTCAAGCTTCATCTGGGGTGGATTCTCATTGGGGAGTTTTAGTCCAATGGTCTGGCCTCTCCCCTGATGAGACCTCATGGGAAAGCTGGCCCCAATTGTGCCGAGATTATCCCCTTGCAGACAAGGTGCATTTGCAAGGGTCGTGGAATGATAGGGAAACAAGGGTGCAACAAGCAACTAGTAGTGAGCCTAGTAAAGACATTAACAGTGGGGTGCAACTAGAAAACAAAGCAAAAAGAACAATCACAAAGCCCTCATACCTGTAGGACTACGTGTGAGGATCTTGCTGAGCTGGTTCAAGGGAAAATTTGCAGATGATTGTTGTCTGGAATCAGGGGACAGCAATACCAAAATCGTTTTGCCTGTGATCTTTTCGTTTTTGCTTCTAATCTTTCCTAGCAACAGAATCACAATTCTGTTAGGAAATTTACTCTATAAATATAGCCATGTAATTACCTACAAATCAATGAAAATACAACTTATCTCTAATTCCTCTCCTTCTTCTCTAGGAGGCTCTGGTCCTTGAAATCCAGAACAGGCTTGTTCCTATCAACTAGTGTGAGCTTGGTCACACCTTAGATATTTCTGATGATGTTTTTGCGTTTGGAGTTTAGGAACTTGGACAGTTTCCAGAAAGGATTGACTTGTGCTAGAGGTCCCTAATTTGAGTTGTAGGAAACCAATGTACACCGATCTGAGTTTTGTGTTTGATGTTTAAACATATTTTATAAAACCTCGATTGGTTGGGGGCCTTGGTGTTTAGGAACGTCAATTGGTAGGTGAGTGAGGAAGTGAAGAGAAATAAAGAGGGAAGAGGAGTGTTGATAGTGCAAATTGGCAATCCAGATCTAAAATGATAGTGGAGTATAATGCATAATGTTTGAAAAGCATAGGAGATGCATATGTATAATATGTATCAAAATACAGGCAGTGCATAAGTAACTGTCGAGATAAGGATGTTTTGAAAAAAAATAAATTATCTACAAATCATGTGTCAGCCATGACCAAACCAAGTTAACACCACTAACATGGAGTACAAGGGATGTCACCCTAACGAAAGCATAAAAGTTATGAAATTTTTTGTAAGTTAAAAAAAGAGGAAATCTTAGTGTAATTTGAATGAAACACACAACGGAATGTTACTAGAATTTAATGTATATTTTTTTTAGAAAAAAGATATTACATTTAAAATAGCGAACATTAAATTTTCTGTTATGACATAAGAGAAAAAAGTTTTGTTATCCATAATAATTTTACTTGCTCGAACAAAATTACTTCCTATAATAGATACTTATAATCTCAAAAAAACAAAAAAAAAAAAAACAAAATAATGTACTGAGTTAATTTCTCAGTGTAATTTCTATTGTATTTGTGAGAAGCCCCGCTCGCCCTCTGCATTTTCAAGTTATTCTATAATATGATTATTGGGTCACCTATATTTTTATATACTTCATTTTGTTTTGGGTATATTTTATTCTCCAATGGATCAATGATCAATCTACTAATTATACTTTATTAACCACCATCATCCCCTTCAAGCGTTGATTTGCTAGAAAGACTTATATATAAAGATTCCATCCAAGCTTGGCGCTAAGATAGCAAAACTTAACCAAGAGTGATATCTTCCATTTCAGATCCCCATCAAAAGGAGAAAGAGAATTGATATCATCAGTGACTAAAAGAAAATGAAGCAAAACTTGATGGCTCTTTTGATTGGATTAATTGGTGCAGCCGTCACCTTATTTGCTTACTCACAAACCTTCGTATCACCAAGTCTGTGCATCACACTTGGCCTTATTGTTCTCATGCATGTTGGGCTTGCTTGTAGGAGAAGGTCTGATATCTTTCTAATTTCTTCTTGTTTTTCTTTTCCCTTTCAGTATTTCCTTCATCTATGTATATGCCTTGTTTATGTGCAATAATAAGTCTTTGATTAAGAACTTTTTCTAGATACTCTTTTTGTTTTATCCATATCTTGAATATTGCAAATTGAATCTTAGTCTATGAAGGGTTGAAGGAACAATGATGTAATTTCTGAGCAACAATATTTCTTTCTTTCTATTGACCTCAAATATATGTATATTGAGAATTATATTATATAGCCTAATTTTGTTAGAAATTATAGTGCTGAAGCTGGTCAAACACTTCTAATAGATCGACTTTTGAATTCAGAAAAGATAACATCTTTTTTTTATTATTATTAGCTCTATGATAATGTTACAGTTTTTATCTTTTATAAATAAAGTTATCAAACTCGAGAGTTTACGTAAATTTATGAAAGTTTCGTAGACTTAGTTCGTACACTCGTAAGAGTCCACTTCATATAAAAATAATAACAAAATTTTTATAAATAACATACTAATTAAACATTTCAACAATGTAATAAAGCAAAATAGTAAATCATAAATTTCACAATACTTAAATAATCAAGTTTAGTATTGCATCACTACTAGATAATAACTTGCAGATATTATAATAGTGATAAATCATTCTCTTCAAGGGTTTGATGTTATTAGAGAACAATGATCTGATGTTATTAAAGTTGAGAATTTTTTTATTTGAAATTAACACATTAAATGAAGGTATGTTGAACACTAAACACAGAAAACAACTTAAAATGACTTACATTTTGGTCTAATTTTTTTAACTTGCTGACTCGTTAACTCGATGATAAACTCAAGAGTATACTAAAAAAAGAGTTTACACATGAATCAACTCACATATAGTAAGTGGACTCATAAACTCGTAAGAATTAACGAGTTAACTCAAGAATTTAATAATCATGTTTATAAGTAAATAGTTAATTTTATGTTGTAACTGCAAACACTAAACACCAAACCCATGATTAGATTAGAGCAGTATTTTGCATTTGCAGGAGAAAGTAAAATTAATTGGGAGAAAATTCTAAAAACTATGAAAAATATTAGGGCCTGACAAACGAATTAAAGGTAGATAATTTTTCTTGATACGTCTTATACATTTTCACCATGATTTTCTTGAAACTTTCACTGTAATTTTCAATAAAAAAAATAATTATTTATAGACTTCTTATACTCGTTAGTTGGTCCAATAAAGTATTATTTATTTTTTTCAATTTTACTACTCTCCCTTTCTTTTTGGAAGAAAAATGAAAAGAACGGGAAATTAGTTTATGAGAATGGGCCCCGAATAAGATTTAGTATTAACCTTTCTCCATGTGATAGCATTGATTGTAACTCTGGAAAGCCATGTTCCAAACAGTTAACATTAAATTTATGTCCGGTCAGAACTGTATAAAGTGGATGGTCGAAAAGCATGCTTCTTCGTTTCAAAATATAGAACCTGTTTCCCTCAACGATTTTGAGGGAATTCTATCTCTATTCAACATATGATCAAAAACCCTCGAACTCAAATTATGTATGGTATAACTGATGCTTAAAGTTATTTGGTAAGTGAAAAATTATAACTGGCTCAATTTTCCTGCATAGTATTATTGATTCTCAAATTTTAAGGGTATACAAATGGTTGTGGCATAAAACCGACAGAGGTTGCTTTTTGCTATTGAATTCAGAATTTGAGGGAATTGTATCTCTATTATCAACATTTAACAACCCTCGAACTCAAATTATGTAAGGTATATATAACATGGTGCTTAATTAACATTATTTGATAAGTGAAAAATGTAAACTGGCTAAATTTTCCTGCATAGTATTGTTGGTTCTCAAATCTGAATATGGTATACAAATGCCTTGTGGTGTTGGCACAAAACCGATAGAGGTTGCTTTTTGCTATTGCATTCAGAACTTAATTGATCTTGCTTTCAAGATGAAATGCCTAATAGTATTGTAGCTCAAGAAATAACGAAAATTGATTGATTGGAACCTTATGAAAACATCACAATAATAGTTCTATTTTCAAGATGTTCCCATATAAGTTAAGGTTTTTTTTTTTAATTTATTAGCAAAGAGTATTTCATTAAAAAAGAGAGGATAAGAGCAAGCGGATAAAGATTCCAACAACAATCAGAAACCAAACCCACTCAAACATATCCTCTCTTCCAAAGAGCTAAACCAAACAAAAAAAAAATAAAACGTGTTGAAATTCATGGTTCAAAGGAGAAAAGTGAAGAAAAGTATAGAATTTAAAAACAAAAATATATTCTAATGAGAAATGTAGAATACATTTGCACATTTTACATGGCTTATATAAAGAATAAGAAAGGGACCAATTATACTACTTACTAATTTTTAATCCACTAGTATATCTTTAATAAAAAGTTAATATTTTAAACAAAAAATTTCAAGAGTCGCCAACATAACGCAAAGTAAGCTAAAAAGATTTCAAGAGAAAAAACGGAATCCCCTAAGCTTTGCAGTTTCTAAAGAAAACACTGCAAATGTGGGTAAATTAAAAAACAGGCAGGCAATGGTTATTAAATATTACACTAAGCTGATTTTTAAAATTTGAAGCAACAATAAGCTAGTAACTACTAGCTAGCTTCTTGAAGAATTGAGGCAGTGCACAAGCTGAGGGAAATTTCACACCAACTGAATCTTCATACCTGCAAAATCCATCAAGTTAAATCAAAGCAACCAAGTGAAAATCAACCTTAATAATTAAATGAGTTCCTATGCACCAGTTTATGCACATTTTCTCAATGTCATGCTACATAGTTCTGAGCTAGCATTTGTGCATCTCACCATTGATCATGTTCGTGTCCAATTATGTGCATGGCTATATCATCAAATATCTAGCATGAGAGAAGGAGACCTTTATGTAGCCAGAGACGACTTGCCGGACAACTAGTTACACTTGACTTCTTAGGCAGCATAATGTGCATTTGAACATAACAACATGATCATTAGGTCTTTTCAATCAAGGTTTTAAAAAAAATCCGCAACCATGATTTCAACCACAACATCAAGATTTTTGGGGTTACCCTGATCAAAAATCAGTACATTGGCCACATTTGTCCATAATTTATCACAATGAAACCGCGATCACAATTTAAAACCATGATTCACAATGCGAAAAGAAACTTCCCGGCAAGTCATCCTTGGCTACATTATTACATGACCTCATTCCCACATGCAAGACATTAGATGAATTATTTGAAGTTGTTGGAAACCAATCAAATAGGCTCAGGATCAGGAATATGTATCATTCCTACAGAAAACGGGGTAGACAATATATCAATGCAACCAATCAAAAAGAGCCCATGACTGGCATAACTGCAGGAACAATTTTTTTTTCCCAAATGAGGAAGACAACATTCCCTACTAAAGCGAGGAGAAAAGACCCTTCTATTTGACAAAAGAAATAAACAAGCATGGAGTACTCTAATAGGGTGTGTCTGTGGATAACTGGTAGGAAAGAAGGAAACAGACGAATGAGGTTTTGAAGCACAGAAAAGATCAGAAAGAAAATATAAAGAAAATGCTGATGCAACATGACATGGCATGCCAGCACAAAGCATTAATAGTCCTAGTATTCATGCAGAGGGGGAAGCTCTACAACTGTACTATTGTTGTCCTTTATCTAAGGGAAAATGAGAAAAAAGATGAGTATTCTGGAGGATTCTTATTGCTGGATGTGACTTTGCATGGGTGAAGAAACCAAGGAATATGAGAACTTTACTAATTAGATGCATCCCCACCCCCACCACCCTAGTTTTGTGTAGCTTCTCAGATCATCCCTCTGTGGTCATTTAAGAAATAGTTATTTTTTTTCTTTTAACCTAAAGTATCTCAAAATCGATGAATAAGAACGGAGAGAGCAAGTACATATTTGGGTTTAATTTAAAATCTTAAATTTATGAAGTGAGTTTGCAAAAGTAATTCAAGTATAATTTTTAATTGTGTTTTTCAACAAAAATTTACTTTTAAACATTTTTAAGGCAATTGTTTCATGTATCACTAATGTTATTTCATGCACCACTTTTAAGATTTTGGAAAACTTAATCTGAAATGTAAAATTGTATTTTAGGAAGGTCTCTCTGAAATGTATAAAATTACGTTCTGAAAAGAACTTTTTGAAATGTAATTGTTGCAAAGAAGCAAATGAGAAGTACAGTAAGTATTTTTCAGTTTTTGAGAGGATAACCAAACATAATTTCAATCTATATATTTATTCTCAAACATACCTTTAAAATATCCCATCTAAAATCTAAATAAGTAAATATATTCTAATTCTTTAATATGCAAAGATCTATTTAAAAAGATGAATTCTGTAAAAATTAATGTTCTTGCATACATACAAACTTAAAAATCAGACATTTGATCAAGGGATACAATTATGTGTCAACCCTGTGATACTGAATTGGTAGTGATCGATTTGAGTCTGTTCAATGAACAGCATCTACTTGAACTAGTACTATTCATTAAGTTGAAAAATGAGCATTGTGCATTTGTGTTAGGTGGGTCTATTTACTACAATTGGCCAAAGATGTACGGCTTAAATGTTCTGGCAAATGTGTGAATTATAACTCCGAAAAAGCATAAAATCCCTGATCTCATATTTCATAACTCAGGTTATGTGTTCGTATATGATTGGATACCAAGTTCTCCAGGAATTTCTAATAGTTAGATACACTTAACAACTTCTCTAGTTTAATTAAAGTACCAAAGAATGAAAACTTCAACATGAATTGTGATAATTGAACAATAGAAGTTTCCAATTTTAATCCACCTATATTCTCATGAATCCATATAAACTACCACACATTCACGTCCTCCCATTTATGAATTTACCTTTCAATGGAATACTTAGGTCTCAACTATACTTTATATACAGTCGAAATTGCTCCATCTTTGAATTATATCTATAATTATGTTTGCTAAACTGTTTACTGAGTTATGTTTGTTAAGATATCACGGCTATACTAATTTCTTAATAACAAAGTTGGCGAAATCATGTTTACCTTAATCATTATAGTATATTTCTTTCTACTAGGTAGAAAAAAACAGTTGACTTTTAATGCCATAATCTAGCCAGAATAGATGCCTCTCTAGGTTAACGAGGATATTCGACTATATTTGCATACACTTTCAATTTACACCAACTAAAAAATATTGAAGCAAATTCATTTCTATCTCTTTCCTTGATTAGAAACTCTCGGTCCATAGTTTAAGATGCTAGGAATTTTCTAGTAGGAAACATTCATCACAGATGACAGGCAACCTCATTATTGCTCTTACTATTTACACTTTATTATTCTTGATAGGGACCATTCGGGGATTGAATGATGGTTTAAATTACTAGTTGTCAAGGCTAGTCAGCATTTGGCAGAATCATGAGTTATTTCATGATCTGACTATTCTCAAATGGAGAGAAGAAGAAAAAAAACCCACATTTAATTTGAATTTATAAAAAAAAACCCACATTTAATTTGAATTTAAATAACTCAAACTTAACTTTGAATCAATTCTAGACACCAATTTAAATAATCCAAATCCGTAATATCTATATACAAGTTGAGTGGGTACCAGTTGTTTGGCAAATCGGAATGAGTTCTATTTTACGTTTGATGAATTTAAAAATATAATAGAACATCAAATTTAGTAAGAAATAATAAAAGTAAATTTAGTCATGATTTTATTATACTGACGAACTTCACCGAATAAAAACTAGTTAATTCCAGATGGAGGCCCACAAGCCCTTTAGATGAACAGAGTCATTCAAAATATAGCAAAATATCTTGTCAAACTAAATCCCTTGTGCAGTCTGAAAAATTCACTTGGTACACTTTTGCTCATCAATGTAACATACCAAGCCTCCAGTGAGAAATAATAAATACAATATTAAGAACAAAATCATAAAAGCAAATTTAGTCATGACGTTTCTGCACCAATCATAAGGGAATCATCAGTTCTCAACAACAAAAAATATTATACCTAATATGGCCTATACCCCAAATGAGTTGCATAGAACAAATCACGGTGCATTTCACTTAAAATTACAAATCAGTTAAAAAACAATGTAAGACAATCTACCACATTAGCCACCGAATTCCAATTCATCCAAAATATCTCTCCAGGCATCATCAAAGTACTGAAAGCACAATGTTATCTAATCCAACTACCTGGAAAAGTGAAAGACACCAAACCTCCAAAAAGAATTCAGATCACTTAAGAATAGTATTATAAGAGTAACCGACACTAGGCACACCTTTGCACTGGCCATTGGATCACTGGCGGCATATCAGAAGACTCTGACTGTGCAGGTGACCTAATAGCCTGACAGCAAATATCTTCGTTTTTATGCCAACTTTTGTCAGTAGCAGTAGCCCAATATAATTTGAACCAAGCAATCAGACTAAAAAATTAAAAATAAAAATGATTCAATGCAGTTGAATGCTAATTAAACTCAAACAAAAACCATGATCTGCATTGACAATTGAAATATCCAAGCATGTTTCGTAATGACAAAAGAGAAAAGAAACGCGCAACAGGAGATGGCCTGTTTGAATACTATTAAATATTTTTAAAAGTTCTTTATTTTCAAAAATTAGACAAAATCTATTTAGGTGTCTATTTTTTTATTATCTAATTTTTTAAGACTTCTTTCTCATAATCTGTTTTTAGTGCAGAAAATTAAAATACGTTTTAGATGTTTTTGTTTTCTTTAACGTTTTAATAAATTTTCTATTTTCACTTCAAACTACCACGACCACGGCCACTGCCACCATCACCACCCCTGCTGCTAGAGTGCCTTCAAGCTTTCACAACTTATTCTCAAAACAAAATTCATCAAACAGATCCAGATATTTCTGAATCACTAAAGACCATACATGCCATGCAATTATCTTTCCTCAAACAACTTATTTCTTACTATGAGCTTCAGTAGTTAAGTTAACATTAACAACATACTAAGAACGGCTTTCATAACTTCAAACTAAAAAGGTGTAGTTGGGCAAGGTACTTAACAATAACCATAAGTATGGAATATCAGAATCAAATAATGCAACACGCCTTTACCTGCTCAAGATGATATATTATAGGCAAAGAGTGGCACCTGCAATACACGACACCAAAACTCCACCAAACTTTGATGTATATAATAAGGTCAACTTAGAAGGAAAAAGATGAAATTCAAATAACCAGAAAAGTTCATACTGCATGTGACAGTGAACTATGAGAAAATAAAACCAAAAAACATTAAATAGTATACAACTGCAGGCTGATCAAAGCTACATGGTGTTTTCAGTTTTAAAGACAAATGAACCACAATAATAAAAACAGAAGCAAAGGCAAGCCAGCTTTATAGGTTCTTGGGTGCACAAGTTATCAAGCTTGGGAATTAAGGTAAAATGGACATGGCCAATTTCAATAGTCTCCACATATGTTTGGTCCTCTAAGTAGAAGCTTCAGGGTGGGCCATAAGTTTGTCAAACCCTGGTTCATCAGGTCTTCTGGTTTAGGCAGTAGGCAGGCTGCAGGCTTCATAGATCTCAGCTGTTTGGGTGGTAAGGGAAAAGGAACAAAGGGAAAACAAGAGCATCAGAATTCTAAACGGGCACTGGTCAGGTTAAGATATCAATCTCTTACATACTAATGACACTGTTCTAAATCTAAATTATAGGAAGTTGCCAGATAAAAGATAAATGCATTTATGAACATTGCATTCTACCTGCATGGACCATTAAGTCTAGTAAGCATGGTTTCTCCTCCTAGAAGCACCACTCTGACTTGACAACCTGGAAACAGGTACTAAATATCAGAATTGATGAATTCAGGAATACTCATAACAAATTGTCAGTATGAATGGCCTCTTCAGAAACAGGAAAGAATAAAGAAACTAGGAATGTAAGGTAACTTAATTCTGGAAAATGGCATTTTAGAAAACACCTCAAAGTAAGGATATTTAAGTTAAAATTATTATTTTAAAATACTGATACATCCTCTCATAAATTTTCCCACTTTATGGGTTGCAAATTAGGTTTAACCCCTCTGGCCCACTATAGTAGTCCCCCTTACCCTAATCAGGGGGCTTTTACACAGCCCACTTAGTAAGGAAGTTGGACAGGACTTAAAGGGGGTCGGCCCACAACCCATGCAAAAATGAAAGGTTGGTATGCCAACAGTAACACCACTTTGGCTCTCGTTGCTTATCACTCAAACTCTGTTTGCGAACAACAAAAGTATGTATTTCCTGCTCACATAATACCAGCCATCAGATTAATTTCTTATCAAAAGAAAAAAAAAAATTGTCTTGCAATTCAAGCTCCGTGCATCTTTGAAGTTTGATCCATAGGTTTTGAAGTTCCCTTACATTTATTGAATTACGTCCAATTGGAAATTACTGGTCAAGATGAATTACTCTGACTAATTAATATCTGCATTTGATAGTTTTAATTCAATGTTTTTAAATTTATCTAAGATCTTTGGTATTTATATAAAAACAATTTATTTTAAATATATGGTGAGGTTAACTTTTTAAATAATGTAACTTCTGTATACAATGCTAAGTACCACACAATTGAAAACAACTTGTGGAAGGAAACACCAGAAAATAAAAAGAAAAAATTAATTTATAATTTTCTATAAAATAAATACACGGATAAACAGGCACAAATCAAATCTACATTGTTGTACTTATAAGAAGCTTCCATAACAGAAGTTTCAACATGATTAATAGTAGAATCCAGCCCTTCAGTCCTTAAATTAGATCACAGCAGAAATTAAAGATTCAACTAAAGAGCAGTTATCTTATGTTAGGTACTTAGGTTCATCTTCAAAGCTTATAAATTATATTCATCTAAGATGAAAATTACAGGGAAAACTAAAAGAAAGAAAAAACTCAAGCAAGAAGTTAGACATCAGGGAAGATTGATTACCCAGCAGTACTAGACCGTCCCAAAGAATAACTTCCATAAGCCCCATAAGCACTGTTGCTTCCAAGCTACAGATGTATGAAGCAATATATCAAACATAGAACAGGAGGAAACAATTTGACAACTTGAAAAACTCCAGCACATGTAAATCTTATCCTAAACTCATGTTCGACTAGATAGAAGTACCTGAGAACCACCATAGCTTCCATAAATGTCACCAGCTGCTAAATCACTTGAGCCTCCATACCCACTTGAATATGAATGTCCACGTCCATGTCTTTTACCATCTCTACCATCATAGTTTAGGCCATCTGATCCATCTGCTGAAACAGGGAGATATGGCAGAACTGGAAGGAATGAAGAGAGAGCACCCTCCCTATCAAAAAGATTTGCTCTCAACCGCGTAAGTACATGCACTAGAGCATCCTTGGCAATATCAAGGTCTCCTGAAATCTAATGAGGGGGTTGGGGAGCCAATGTTGTAGGACAGAATGTTAGGACTTTTATCAAAGACAACATTACTAGAACAAAGTATGAAAGTACCCTTACCTGCACCATTTCATCATCTTCAGATGCAATCTTAGGAAGATTTTCCTTCGAAATAATGCGAATGTTAGCTTTTGTAAGCCTCCTCATCTCAGTTATGATAGACCCCCCTTTACCAATAAGGCAACCAATACGTGAGGTTGGTACCAGCAGACGGGTAGTGAAAGAGATGATTCCTGAATCTCTTTCAACCTTCTCACTGCATCGAGGTTGCAAACGCACAGCTGCTTCTATTGTTGGAGAGAAAGTCTCTTCAAAGAACTGCATTAGCACAATTTATAAATATCACAAAATGCACAGCACAAAGACACATTTATAGGACAAAGTGGAAAAATAGCCTACTGGGTGATCAGTACTTCTCTGTTGTTGAAATGGTTACTACTTACAAGCATAATTTAGCAAAATGTTACAAATATAGCACAAATCATACCATAAAATTAAATTTGGAAATCAAAGAAAAGGTGATCAAAATTTCACCTCTTTGGTCGAAATGGCTATCAAGCATTCATCTCCTTCTGTTGTTGAACTATCAACTTTGATTGTTGCCCCGGACTCCTGCCTAATTTGATTGATTATCATACCACCTTTTCCTATCACACCTCCAATGTTTCCTGTTGGACAAACCAATCGAACTGAAAATTCCTTTGTAGATGCCTCATCCCTTGGAGCTGAGTACATGGACCGCGGCGGCCAGTCACCAGTGTCACCTTTATATCCCCCATAAGCACCAACAAGAGGAGCTATCCCCACAATTGGAGCTCCAGCACCTGGACCAATGAGTGAACCACCGGCAGGATATACACCAGGAACAGCAGAAGTAAGAAGATGCTGAGATCGTGAAGGATTGTCATGAAGTCGAGATGCAATTTGACACAGAGCCTTTTTCACAACTGAAGCATCCCCAGTAATCTAGAGTTTCAAAACCATTAGAAAACACATTATTAAGCAAATACTAATAACAATTTCCAACCAGACTCAACAGTACCCATAAGAATATTCATGTA
The DNA here is from genome assembly GCF_000004515.6 of Glycine max. NCBI lineage: Eukaryota > Viridiplantae > Streptophyta > Magnoliopsida > Fabales > Fabaceae > Glycine > Glycine max. The sequence continues at coordinate 2,817,102 of NC_038255.2, read as the reverse complement.
AAAAATTCAAGCACAACTACTGCATTTACACTATTTGGATAATAAAAAACAAATCAGCCGTAAAGCAATTCATTTACCCTGATAAACAATTACATTCATAAACCAAAAAAACAAAAACTGAAAAGGCTCACTGAATGTAATGCTAAAAATTTTCATCCAATTTACCTGCACAAGTTCATCAGAGCTCAAAGCGCACAAAGGTAAATGATCATCCTTCAGTATCCGAATCTGGGCCCCCGTTTCACTACGTATGTTCTGAACTATTGACCCACCTTTTCCAATAACACAACCTATCTGATCAGATGGCACTAGCAGCTTAGCAGTCACTTGTTGGCCTCCATCATCATCCTGGTCACCGTGAAAGTCCTCGGCAACCACTCTGTCATGCACCTTAAACAAAGCATCCTGAGCCGGAGACACATAGTTGCCACCACCCTCAACAGCATTAGTCTCATCACTGGGACTATAAATAGTAACGACACGCTCTTCGCACCCCGGCACCGTCTCACCAATCCTAATCTTAGCCTTAGTCTCCACCCTCAGCTGCTTAACAATCTCACCTCCCCTACCAATAACACTGCCAATCTTTCGACCCGGGCACACGTAACGATACACAGTATCCTCCAAATCAATCACAAACTGCTCTCTGTCATCACCATGATTCCTCCTTTTATTTGGCCCATTATCATGGTCAGATTGAGAGTGGGGACGCTTACCATAACCACTCCTTTGGCCACCCATCACAGCAAATTATCAATATCAACTTCTAAATCAAACTAACAGCCTTCACAAGAAGCTAGATATTCTGCAAAGGTCACAAACCCAGAATTCTAAATAACAATATGAACAATTCTTCAAAAAAAAAAAACAACAACAATATGAACAGTCTAAACAATGATAATACTCAAGAGATTAAAAAAAAGGTAAAAACTTAATAACATGTTCATTGAATCTATTTTGGGGGTGAATTGTGAAAGAGACTAACTACTTTTGCAGGATATGCTAACATAAACTCACATGAAACAGAAAATTCAGATCCATCGTATGAATATGAACAAACACATGGAAAATTACGCAAAAACGTCGACGTTTAGGGTTCGAAGTTTCAGCAGGAACCACCCGTTATTATTACTATTATTTTGAGTAAACTCCCAAATCAAAGGGTAATTGAATTGGGAATTCAAAAAAGAAAGAGTTTTATGGAATGAGATTAAATTTGTAAAAGGGAATTAGAAAAGAAAAAGAAAGAAGAAGATGATGAGATCTGGTTAGGAGAAGATGCGATGCGATGCGATGCTTACATGGTGGGTTTGGAATTTGGAATGAACGCAGCAGGAAAGGAAAGTCGTCGTTTGTTTGAGAAAAAGGAGTCTGTCCAGAATAGCATTACTTTAGGGTTGGCTTTTATATTATGTTTATTTCTTTCTTTCTTTCTATGGTCAAATATCTCTGATCCACTCAGTGTATCGTCTAATCTAATCTAATATCTATTTAATCTAATCTAATAATCTAATATTTGTGAATATTTTTTTATAGCATTTCTTAATGTTCAAAATACACTCGACTATTGATTCGGATAACACGTGTTTATCACATCATACTTCATAAATATTAAATTCGGTTACAAATAATATATTATTATTTTAATATATATGATATGATTTAAAAATTATTCGTTCTGTAAAATTAATTATTTGGCTAAAAATGTTTGAAATTATATCACATTTATTAGAGATAATATTAATCATATTTATTATTTCTCAATAAAAAATGTTTCCTTGAATATTATAATCATTTTCTTAATATCTTAACTTTCATTTACAATATTACATTTATTAGTTTTTTCCTCTGTATTGTCTCTGCATCAACTAATGTGATTACTCAATATATTTTTTTGGTTCCTTTTGCGAAGTGGTTCATAGACTAATTTCCTTTTTTTTCTTAAGAAAATTGGTATGAATATGTTTGACAAATATGTATGCAAGTTTGGTGAATTCATGTTGCTTTAAGCATTACCTATTTTTCGCATCCCAATTTCTAATTCACATGTTCATCTTCATTTCAATTGGTAAATTCAATTGTTGTAAATTGTAATCTCTACTGAGATTTCTATCTCTTTCTACCAATTTATTATTTTTTCCCCTTCAAACATCATTTTAGATGGCATTTGAGTAAGAAATTTATAATTTTATTGTTGTTTTCATATATGAATTATTTTAGCATGGCAAATTTTAATTTTTAATAGATAGTCTATGTTTATTGTTGTTCACATTTTACTAATAAATAAAATTCTTACGTTTCATTTTTTATGTTTATCTTCGTAATTTAGTATTCTAAGTAGGTTTTTAACTTTTTTATTTGAATTAATTTTTAACCTTCAATTTGTATGATTTAGATTTGAGATCAATATGACATCGGAGGTGGTTCACTTCCGAAACCTTCCAAAACAATGTTCTGAAGAGAAGCTCATAGAGTTGTGTAGCCCCTTCGGCAAAATTGTCAATCTCGTGTTGTGTTGGTCCAATAAAAATCAAAGTTTGTTGAGTTTGTGAGCTCTTTTGCTCTTTCTCATATATATATATATATATATATATATATGATAACTGTTAAATAATTATATTGTTGATATAATAAAAAATAAAGTAAAATTATTTTTAAAAATAATTATTTAACAGTTGTTTATGCCTAATTGATAAGAATTGATGTTTTTTCAAATTCTGTCTGGAGATGTAAAAACTGTAGGGACTAAAAGTAACTATAAGAATGATGAAGGAAAAAAAATAAATCAGCACCAGGCCCAACCCAATATCTTGTTCAGCGTGCAACACGCGCTAAGCACGCAAATCAAAACATCGACGCTAAGCGAGAAGAGCTCGCTAAGCGTGAGATCCAGCACGTTCAAAGTGAAAGAAGCACGCTAAGCGAGCTTACGAAGGCCCAAGTCCACTTCAACAAGCAAGTTTACAAAGGCTCAAGTCCACTTCAACAACGGAGAGTCAGGCCAAGGGAAACGACACACACCGAGTCTCAAAGCATTCTCACTACTACCTAAAGTCTAAGAACTCATCCTTCGGGAATTCTCTTCTCTCTTTCACCATTTTCTCCCTTTCATTCTTTCACCCATTTTTTTCATCAGTTCTTATACCCCTCATCCAGTATAAAGCCATCAATGGTCATGAGAGACTAAACCCCTACTTCTAATGGAACAAAAAGAAAAGATATCATAAGAAAATCATTGTTAGACATAGAATGATAACTTTATACCCATGCATTTTAGCGAACATCTAGAATTTAGACTTCATGCATTTTATTTGTTGAATCTTTTCAAAGACATTTGGGAGATAGATAAATAAAATAAGTTTGTCATCGTGAGGCATCAGAGGCAAGTAAATGAATGAATGTGTGTAAGATAAATTCACTTGAATTGATAAAGAAAAAATCATAAAATCATACATCTTAAGCAAACAAGACATGCTAGGTCCTAACATTCGCATTCTGTTGAATTCCCTAGTTAACTCTTTTGCTTTCTATTATTTATAATTCCCTGTCACCTCTCTTTTTAATTATTTCTTCACTTATAAATTGAAAAATATTCAATATAAGTATAACACAAAATTCCTTGAAATTCGACACTCGAACTTCCGAGTTTTACTACTTGGACATTTGATACACTTGTCAAACGGTTAACAATATATATTATTCGTGGATTGTATTGTTATATACTTTGTTATGTTTGATTATTTGAATGAGACTTTGTAATAAAATCTGGACCTTGTCCTAGTGATTTTTCAATTCATGGTTCATTTTTCAGTTCTAATTAAGTTAGTATAAATGTTTTACTAGGAAGATATAAATGAAGCCATTTCAATGGTTTCACACTATTCATCTTCGGATTTTGCTCAACTTCATGGCAAAACTATTTATGTTCAATATTCTAAGAGACAGGAATTTGTCGTTAACAAATTCACTGAAGGAAATATCTTGATTGTATCCATGGAAGGCATCCAAGCTGGAGATATAAGCATTGATGCCATTCATTTGGTAAGTCTATGATTGTCTAGTTTATATTTGGATTTGTGCACGTGAGTTTACACACCTTTTGATAGAATGTATGCTGTATAACTTTTTCTCTTTATTTTAATGCATGTTTGATTAATTTGGGTTAGATACATTTTTTATTCTTTATTTTTTTCTAGGTCTTTTCTGCATTTGGCTACGTTCACAAAATTTCTACATTTGAAAAGAGTGCAGGTTTCCAGGGTTAGTAAATTAGTGAACTGGACTTCTTTCAATGTGTCATATTGTCAAGAAATTATACATGGTCCAAGATTATGTGGTCCTAAATCTTGATAAATCTCAATGCGGCACATAACTACATTTTTTAATTCATGAAAATAATTAATAACATGTAGAGATTGGTCGGAACTATATATGGTCCCAAATCATTGTTTATATCATTCCTCATAATTGTCTATATTCACTCTTGTTATTTCTGGGAAGGCTTTGATTCAGTTTTCTGATATTAAGACTGCTTCTTCGGCCAAGGATGCACTAGACGGAAAAAGCATACCAAGACAATCAATGCTTTTACATTTTCTCCTTTGCTCTTCACCTACATCATTAATTTTGGTGATTGGTTGAAAAATCTTAAATTTGCTTATTTGTTTGTACTTTTGTATATCCAGATACTTGCTCCCAAATCATGTTGGTGATTGTAACTTGCGCATTGCATACTCAGTGCATCCAGATCTTAATATCAAGTTTCAGTCTAATCGTAGCAGGTAATAAGGATTATAGACAACTTTCATATATCATTCCTCTATTGTTTTTGAACTTTATTGGTGTTTTTTTTTTTGCTGAGTCAAAAAAATTGTGAAGATCCTTGCATGTAATTTTGTTTTACTAATGACTATCGAGTATTAATTTTTCTTTATCATTTTCCAAACATTAGATGAATTTGTCATCATAAATCATTAAATTATTCTCTTGTTATGGAAACTGGTGGTACAAGCTACTTTTGTTTTTTGTTTTTGCATGTGGACATTTTTTTTAATCATATTAGAGAGTTAATATTTTTTTTATCGGATTAGAGAGTCAATACTAAATACAATAATTAGTTGTTCTCAATATAATTTAATTCCTTGATGTTTATCTATGGAAACAATTCAACTTTTTACAAAAATGCACAATTGCCTTTCATAACTGTATTCTAAATATATGATTGTAAGCACAACTTCTAGTTTTGTTAATTGATTTTTGATTTCATTAGTTATATATATATATATATATATATATATATATATATATATATATATATATTCTAATCTATTGTTGATTATGCCATAATCCCAAGGGCGATACTTTCCTTCTAACAGTATCAAGTTTGAATCCTTGTTTTACAAAATCAAGATATAGTTAGCAGGAAGAAAAACATGTATGAAATTGTAATTAATTGTTGCTCATAATAGCATGAATAAGCATGTTTTCTAGAGTAAGCATTTTCTATTTCTTTTATGAATAATGACACACATACATCCATCTATTTTAAACACCCATTAGTACTTCTCGTTTTTCTTTATTTTTCTCTTTCTATTAAGTTATAAACCTACCTTAATTTGTTCCCTTTTTCAACTCTCTCTAGGTGTAAGATATATATATAACATCATGAATGTGGATCAAACAGTTTTCTTATTTTATTCTTGCATTTTTGGATTAGAATTAACAAGGTTGTCTAATCACTCCTCAGATCATACTTGTCATCCATTTTAGTCCATAGGTTCTAGGAACATAGATATACATTTTTTAATCACTGCATTCTTTTTAGGCTTTAGTTCTTGCATGACATTGTTTGAATGTGCACATCAACATTTCCATTTTATAAACTAGTACAAAAGGGCATTCTGTGTCTGGACTTTGAAGTTATTTATATATCTGTTGTTGAAAGTTAAAATAAAATGCTATAATGATTTATAATAGTTGAGAGTTAAATTGTTTAGAAGAAAGAAGACATCAAGTGAGATTGTTCCCTATCGTTATAGATAATCTCTAGATACAATTCTATGATAGCGTTGGTCATATTTTATATATTTTTACGACTTTGTAGGGACTACACAAATCCTACTCTTCCGGTTAATCAAGCTTCTATTGTTAGGACATTACAGGTATTTTATTATTTTTCTTTAATAAATTTATGTTTTGCTTGTTTTTAATATTTGCTAATAACAATTTATGATGTTCAGCCAATACCTCGACCTACTGAAAATCATGTCCTTTGGGCTTCATTTGAAAATATGCAGTATGATGTCACTGTGGATGTTCTTCATGCGGTGAGTTTGTATTGCTCAATCTCATTAAAATTGCAAATTTATAAGAGATTAATTTTATTCTAATGCAGCTGGCATAAATGTTATAGGTGTTCTGTGAAATTGGTACCTTAGCTTGCAAAAACTTTCTATATTTGAAAAGAACGGCCAAACTTACGCACTAATTCAGTACCCTGGTATTAATACTAATCCTAATTCACTGTAGCTCTTGAGTTTATAGTTTTTTTTTTTACAATGTATTTCAAAAGTAAATCCTTATTTTATCCTATCTAAGTGATTTATATTATCAATGATGGTTCTTGTTAAAGGATGGAAATTACAATTTCTCATTTGTGAGGGAATATCTGCTCATGTTTTAGAGGAAACAACTGTTTTCTTAAAGATTGGACAACTTTATTGTATTATTTTCAGCTTATTTTGGCTTGCTATATTCTATTTTTAATTTTAAATTAAGATATTAGATGATAAATTTTCTCTCTAATAATCCTGTAGATAAGGGTCCCTTCTTCACTTGGCATACTCGAGACAAAGCCAAACGTGAACACCTTAAGTACGAGCTTGATAAGCTCAACTCAAACTCAACTTATTATATATAAAATATTTGTTATAATATTATAAAGATTAATAATAGTAAGTGTTAATAATTTTTTTGATGATATAATTTATTAATTGAAAATTTTGTAGTTATAATGCAAATCAAGTCTGTGGTTGAATTTCATAAAAAGATATTCTCATCCCTAGATGATGTGTAACAATGATTCTCGCTAACTTCTCTAAAATGTTGCATATTACCATTTTAGGCTTTTTTCTTTTATTTAATTAATTATCATAAGGTTAAACTGTTTCTAATCCTTAATGTTTTAACAGTAACACATCATGCATATGACATAGGTCTTGTTTTAACATACAATATAGTGCAATATATTCTCATTCTGTTTTTCTAGGGTAATCATGCCCCCTTTGATTGACAAATTTTTTTCTGGTTGTCTATATCGAGCATGTGCAACTTCTTTTTATTCATCTTCAGATGTAGCCACAGCAACAACTACCAAAAAAGCTCTTGAGGGGCATTGCATATATGATGGTGGCTATTGTAAGCTTCGTCTATCATACTCTCGTCATACTGATATCAATGTAAAGGTATAAGTTCAATTCATCTTGACAAGGGTATGAGAAAACGGAAGGGGGAGGGGGGAGGGGGGGATTAGAGTTATTCTTAGAAGTAATGTGAAAATTTTCTTGATCAGAAATGGTTCCTCGACACTTGATTAAACTTTTTTTTAATATTTTGACTTAATTGAATTTGTGGTCCTTCTCCTATCTTGTTTTGTCAATTTGGTCATCTTATTAACTTTCGCAAATTTAGACCCCTTGTATTTTAGTTATGCAATTTTGATCCATTATTTAATTTAACATTCAATATTTAATAAAAATGTTGGCATAGTAATAAAGTAAAATGACACATCAACCATCTATACTGATATGACACTTTATTGCACAATCATGTCAATATTTTTGTTAATGTTGGAATGTCAATTTAAATAATGAATTAAAATAGTAGCTAGGGTCGAGGATTAAAATCAGCAGAAAAGGGAAGAACTAAATTCGCCAAATGACAATAATAAAAAGATAAAAAAAAAATACAAATAAACCATATAAACCTTTAAATGATCGAATGATTATAGCTGAATCTGATTTGTGTATTATACATATAATTGTTTTGGTTTTAGGGTTTCAGCAAGAAAAGTAGATACTATACAAGGCCTAATCACAGTGTGTCTGTAGAACAAGTTCCAGCAATAGCTTTGGAGAATCCCCATGCAACCTCTATGTATGGTAGTAGTAGTGCCCGTGCTTTACAGGATCAAGTACATGCAGGACAAATACCATCATGGAATCCAATCTACAGTTACATGCCTGCACCTGGTACTTTTCCTAATCAAACTTATGTAGTTCCTCCATATCCTGCCTATGCTCTTGGTCAAAGCAATAATATGGTTCATAATGAAAGTTACGTGGAAATCACTCCACCCGGGGTTCCTGGTTACTCACCTCATATGCATGCATGCTGGTTTTGTGGGTTTTTTAGCTCCTGGTGTACAACCTTATTATTATGGTTACTAGGTTATATGTCAGTTGAATGAAAATTCTGTACATTTACATTACCCCTTTTTCAATGTTTCTAGTTGGATTATAAATAATAATTGAATGGAATTTCAATTTCAATTTCTAATGATTATAGTATACTGTGTCACGTATTTCCTCATTACCCATTCTTTCCGAGTATTATTTAACCGTGGCAAGGCTTTATTGTTTATTTCTTTCAATATGCCAACCTTGTGTGTGCATGGTAGAAAGCCTCACAACCATAAATTGTTTCTATAAATGTCTAGTTGGTTACCCTACAAGTGGATTTGTAGTTTTAAAATTCGAATAATGGGCATCAATAAACAATATTATGTGATTGTTATACTAGTCAACTAGTTTTTTGTTTTTTAAAATAAGCCAAGGAATGCCAATCGCCATAGATAGTTTAGATTTAATAGAAATTAATTTTGATGAAATTAATTTTTAGCCTTTAAATGTGTTTGAGGCACGTCTATAAGTTATTTTTGTTAGACATCCTTAAGTTAATAATCTAAATAATGCATTTATACGGAAATATCTGTTTTTCATTAAGTGCAAAAAATATTTTTTGAAAGTGATTTTTTTACATTGGTTCTATATCGCTTCTAAAAAGATCATTTGTCTCCTAATTTATCAAAGCCAACAAATATGATTAAGAGTCAAGTTATGAAGTGATATATTATAAAAAAATAAATGTATCTTGTTGGTATAAATAATATAAATTATTTTTTTTCACGTCATCCTTGATTGTACAGTCTCATACCTACACAACCTCTAAATCCCTCTCATTTGGGTGTGTATTCAATTTGTTCATGTATTCCTCTGGAAGCCTATCAAGAATCACTCCTTATCCGTGTCACGTCTCTTATACACCGATGATCACTCCCCGCGTGTTGTCGTCAGCATCTAGAATGTTACCGGTTCTATACCCGATGTAGAAAAATCCCACTTTCTCCAACAACTAAATCTATATATTGGTTCACAAATCAATGTAGAAAGTTTCTCAAAACTGATGTGAAAAGTTTTTTTTTTTTAGTATGGATTCTACTAATGCTAGCTCCAAAACTTGTACTTATCAGCTACTTTACTTGTTAAAAGATGATTAAAACATTTGTTAGGTACAAAAAGTGTTAGAGGAGGTCTTTTTTCATAGAGGTCTATTTTTTGTTTTTTTAGTGCCAACATCTCACACTCGTGATAAAATTCAAATTGCAAGATGATTCAATTAATTTAGAACAAAGAGAAGTACTAATGCAATAGAAAAGGACAAGCTGGCTAATCTAACTTTGACAATAAAATAATAGGTTAGCTATCAGATTAAATGACAATTTTGATTGTAATTTGCCTAGGCTACTATTAATTCAAACTAATCCCTATCTAATTCAAACACTCCCTTGACTTCACGAGAAGGTGCAAACGATGTCAAGAGTTTGCAGACGTGTCACACATTCTTCCTGATAATCTCCACAGTCCGAGCTCCCCTTGGCCCTTTGCCATGTGGGGAATGGATATACTGGGACCATTGCCAAAAGCCCCAAGAGAAGTCAAATACTTACTAATCGTCATTGACTACTTCACTAAGTGGATAGAGGTAAGACCATTGCGGAAAATTACGATCAATGAGGTGGAGAAATTAACTTGGAAACACCTCATTTCAAAGCTCCCATATGTTATTGTCACGAACAAGTGACAATTCAATTCAAAGCTCCCATATACGAACTCCCATATGCTATTTTCACAGACAACGACACTCAATTCAAAGCTCATACTTACGAAAACTTCCTGACAAGGCTAGGTATCAAGCACCCAGTAACCTCTATCAAACATCCTCAAACCAATGATCAGGCAGAGGTAGCTAACAAAATCATCCTCAGGATCCTCCGTACTAGACTCGACAAGTCTAATTGACTAAGCACGGGGACGGGTACGGGTAATACCCAAATTTTATTTTCGGGGAAGGGAACGAGGACGAGTAACTTATAATGTCATTCACTTGGCAAAGTATGTTATCTGCACTAGTATTTTGAAACTTGTTTGTAATGCCAATGGTTGGCAAAGTATGTTATTTGTATTGGTATTTACTTAGAACATTATCATCACTATATAGCTTGTGTATGTATAATTATGAACCACTTATTGTGTTTGTATTATGCACATTCAGGTATGATAATCCAATCAAATTTGTTATAATTTTTAATAGAATTTTGGACCAAGGACAAGGATAGGGCGAGGATACCCGACCCCGAACGGGGACGAGAACGAGTGTAGAAAATTAGCCACACCGAGGATCGAGAACAGGGACGGGGAACATCAAACTTGTCCCAGTCTTGCCCCATTGCCATGGGCGCTTCCTATATTGCATAGAGTTCAGGAACTTGGAATCATTGATTAATTTGAGACAATCCCATGTTAGTTGATCTATGCACTAACAGGTAAACGATTTACATAATTTAACCTAGCTATTATGACATTTTATTGAAAGTTTTACATTGACAATATATATAAATAAATCTCTTTTTAATTTATTAAATTCTTAAAATTTATATATATATATATATATATATATGTATATGTATGTATGTATTAAATAATTTCCTATAAACAATAATAAAAAATAAGCATGTAAGAGTTTTCTTAACTATTAAGACCAAATTTGAAAAGTTTACATAATATATTAAATTCAATTAACTCTAGATACCTCATTACTTATTTCATAACTATCAATATCTTACATCTACTATTTTTCTTACACATCTCTATGTATACTCATCCACAAGACTCAATCATGAGACCATACTTAATGAATTATGGAGTTCAGTTTCACTTGAAGCTACAATATGTTCTTACGTTTACTTTTTTTCTTACACATCTCTATGTATACTTATCCACAATACTCAATCATGAGATCATACTTAATGAATTATTGAGTTCAGTTTCACTTGAAGCTACAATATGTTGATAAAATGTGGGAAGTAGGGTTTGACCTCTTCACCCTTTTTTTCTCCAATAATTTAATATAATAATACATAAAATGATAAATCTAATATTATATAGAAAATATAAATTTATGACCCTAAGATTTATATTAAATATAACATTTATGATTCTAAAATTTATAATAAATATGACATTTATGATGCTACATTATTTATTATATAAAATATTTATGGTGCTAAAATTAGTAATCCTTATTAACAGGTAGACTTGATCATCTTTGCCACTTATTTGTCGTTGATTAGTCATCTAGTAGCACAACAACATCCATTTCTCTAATTCTCGATTGTTGGGAAAAAGTGAGAATTATAAAAGTTAATGAAACTCAATGAAGAGATCTTAGATATTTCAGTTTTTGACAATTTTTTTGTTATCCCATTACTACTAGGAATGGCACAAAAGTTTGACATGGTCAAACAAATTAAAGCTTGGGGTAAAAATAACTTTTAGAGCTTACTCCTTTTTTTAGAGTAATTTAAATCATTATAGGTTAGGATTAACCATCAAAAGAAGTGATGCATATTGCAAGGTTTTCGGGAGTTGGCAAGTGTAGTGATTCGCATAAGTAGTATAAAACAGTAAGACCGATTATCGTATCCTCAGGAAATTTGTTTCACCTAGATCACGTATATTCAGTATGTAAACACTAATAAGGTGTGAAATAAAGCAAATGTTGAGTTCTATACTATGAAATCTATTTGAACATAAACAAAATATTCAAAGCTATAAAAAGTGACAACTATCAAGTTAAAAGCATCGGGGAGTGTCCTACTAAATTTCTCTTGTTGTATAAAGTGTGTTTTTATCTATTTAACGTTATCATAGTGTTCTTACACTGAGAAATTACTCAAATCATGATTCCTCACATGAATGAGCCTAACTCTTTTTAGCCTTTGATCTTGATTCCTCAACAAATTTGTTCTAAAAGAGTTGCACTAAGCCAACAGTGTAAAATGGACTAGATCACTGCACTTCATTCTTAGACATACAGATTTCTAGCTTGCTCTACCAAGTTCTAAGGTTTTAAAGCATTTTCTAATACTAAAAAGCCTAACTACACATACAAATGGGTAATCAAGCCACAAGCATGTAAAATAAGCATAGATAGAAGCAATGAACATTAAGAAATAACACTAAATAGATAGTAAGAGTATTACATCAAAAGGTTCAGTAATAACTCCCCAACAAAGAGGCTTAGCCTTCCATTACAAGCAAAGCTTCAAAACTACGAGAAAGAAATTATTTTTGGTGAACGAAATTGGAAGAAGATGATGGAGAATGTCTTTTCTAGCCTCTAAATCCTAAATCTCTCTATTTTTCTGAAGCTAAGTTCTCTTTGTTGCTCAAAACTCATTCTTTTTCTAAATCTTCGCTAACTTCAATGTTTTAAAGGCTCTTGGACTCTTCAGCTTCTGAAGGCTCGCTTAGCGAGCATGTCTCGCTGAGCGAGAGTTAGTGGATTTTCACTTAGCGAGTAAGGGCACACTGAGCATGAGAAGAGACAAACGTCCTCGCTAGGCGGGCTGGCTGCACGCTGGGCGTACAGATCTTTGACTTATCCTCTTCTAGGGTTTCCAATCCTCTAAGCGAGTTGGATGTTTCACTAAGCGGATTCATCTCGCTGAGCGGATCTGTCTCGTTAAGCGAGTCATCAGCAGCTTTAACCTTTTCTTCTTTGGCCTGAAACTGAGTTGAATTCAACATTAGGTCACAATAATTGGAGTTTCTACCCTATAAAACTACACAATAAGGAAAATATGTACAATTTCTACAAAAAGAACCATAAATTGGAGGCATAGTGCTATTTCCTTGCAAATTTTCAATACCAAACTAACTTATGAATAACAACTAACAAACTCCCCCAAATTTACAGTTTTTTGTCCTCAAGCAAAGGAACAACGGTTTACTTGTCCTCAAGTGAAAGGAATCAACAGTGGTTAGCTAAAATCGTGTTTGTTTCAAATGTTTCAATCACATGAATAGAGAAAACTAGCAATGCTTCAACCAACAACCTTTCACAAGATATGTAGTATTTCAAAGATATGAACATGTCTATTAAGAAGCACAAATGAAATAAGCTAGCAAGCATGACAGGTATCAAGGAAGGTTAACCAAGCTTAATCCTCACGACCATTGTTTCTCTCATAAGCACAAGTGTTTAAGGTAATTCTTCAAACAAACAACCAACACAAGGCTCAACGTTTGCACTTCATCTCATTCCATACAACCATAAACACACAAAATGAATCTGAAGGACTTTCTTGGCTTGTAATGAGGCTGGGCTACAAACAATTCATGGTTTTTCTAGGATGCAAAACTTAAGTTCTAGGAGAGCATTCATCCTAAGATCGCTTTCTTCTTTAATTCCCAGCTTCTATTGATATGCCACAAGCATAAAAGACATTCAGCTCAAGCAACATCACACAAAGGTTCACTTATTCTTGAAATTCTCATCTTTTTTTTTTAGCAGCTTATGATTACTGCTACTATATATGGTTTTCAGTAGCTGTTTCTTTCCTTCCTGCAATCAAAATCATCCAAACACACTCCCCTAAATTTGGGACAAATTTGTCTTAAACCAAAATGCTCTCCTATTGTTGCAATCCTACCCCCCAAGGGCATTGGATAGAAGACTCCAAGAAGATTAAACCAGAGATGCAAGAGAAGGTCCTAAGATTCTCATGAGCCTTAGGATAGATTTCGGGCCCATGGGCTAAGTATGAGCCCACTTATCTTTGTACATATTAGATTAAGATTTCATTATTTTTTGGGCTTGTATTTAGGGTCTCATAATGTAAGTAGGGTACTCTAGAAATATAGGATTTTTTAGCCCTTGTATTTTAAGGCACCTAGACTAGTTTTTGTATTAGGGGTAGTTTTGTAATTTCACATGCACTAAGTGAATATTTGATGTGTGTGTTGGGAAATAAATTTAATTGAATTGGTAGAAGCCCAATCCAATTAAATTTTAGAGGGGGAGGTGAGCATTTCCTTACTATACCCCATTGCCACATCATATAGTCACACTTTGTGCATGTCCTTCATGTTTTACATGCTTCATGACACCTAATCACACCTAGTGGAGAATCTTGGAATTGATCTTAGATTAGTAGGTTGAACCATAACTGAAATTCACTAATCATAATTAGTGAAATTTTGGCTCCACAAATTCAATTTCAAATTCAAGTGAAATTTAAATTGAAATTCAAATTTCCCTCCAGTTTTGTATGACACTTAGGCTATAAATAGAGGTCATGTGTGTGCATTTTTTTTCAACTTTGATGATTTGAAAATTAAACTTTATATTTCAGAGCTCTTTTAGAGCACAAAATTTCGTGCTCTTCTCTTCCTCTCCCTTCATTCATCTCTTTCTCCCTCCAAACTCTTATCCATGGCCTCCTATGGTGGTGAGCTTCTTCTAGACTCATCTTCTCCTTGAAGTGGCGTCTCCTCTCTCTCTTCCTTCTCCATTCCGCTGCCATTCATCTTCCAATAAGTAAAGGAATCCATTGATGGAGAAGATCTTAGGCCTACAAGCTCCAATGGAACTTACATCATGTTCCCTCCCCCTTGAAAAGGATTTGACCTCAAATCCATAGGTTCTTGAAACTCAGGGATTCTTTGCTCAACACCTGTGAAAAGTATTAAAACATATGTATTAGTGATGTTGGGTATGTTAGAGTAGGATAAGGACTGAAAACCCCTTTCCTAGCTATCTTCCCATGAGAGAACATAATTCCTCACCAACTCAGTGAGTGGTACTACAAGTATAGAAAAATATGGGACAGACCTTTTGTAAAAGTTTGTTAAGTCATTGAAGTCCGAAATTTTCCTTATACTTGGTGGAGTAGGCCACTTAGGAATGACCTTTATTTTCTTAGGGTCCATGGGAAGCTCTTGATCACTATTTAAAAAGTTAAGGAAAGTAATGGAATAAAACATACCTTTTTCTTTATTTTCATGTTGATTATTCCTACATGTGAGCACCTAGGATTGTATTGAAACAAAAAATAAGAACAAACCTACCGAATGAGTCCCTATGTACACAAATCATGAAGATGTTGGGTGCATGAGTTTACTAAAGAGGGTTTCACCATTCAACACATTCATCATACCACCTATCATAGGGATTTGGTGCCTCATATTACTTATTTTGGGCACCAACAAAGCACAAGGATTTAAGCTCTTACGAACCAAACCCTCATCCAACAACTCCTTTACTTGAGGAATAACCTCAAGCCCAAGAGGTATGGCGGTGCTAAGGGATGTTTCCCTTGATAGGAGAAGGTAGAAAGATTGTTTAAGAAGGAGTGCTCTTTTGATATCACATTTTGTTGCAAAATGATTTTCCTTCTTAACAATCTTCTTGGAGGAATCCTTTTCCTCTTTTTTCTTCCTCTTGGCCTTTGAAGAAAAGGTCTTACTATCCTTCTTTTTCTTTTGGTTTTCTAGTTTTTCTTTCTCATCCCGCTTATCTTTCATAGTTAGTTGATCCTTGGCCACCTGTGAAGGTGTTTGAGGATGCAACACAAATTTAGTGCCAAGATGGGTGAGGGTAATCTCATTAGTTAGGCCATTGTAAATGATCTTCTTATCGAATTGTCATGGCTTTTCCTAAACTGCCTCCATGTGAACTAGATCACAATTAACTTCATCCTTATATGTCCCAATGGAGAAAGGTACATTCACTTGTTGGTTAACTATCATTTCCCCTTGTTCATTGAGCCATTGAAGTTTATAAGGTTTTGGGTGAGGAATGATAGTGAGGTTCAACTTGGAAACTAATCTTGTACTACAACAATTGCAACAAGATCCACTATCCACAAGAAGAGAACAAGTTTTATCTAAAATTTTGCATCTTGTATGAAAGATATTCTCTCTTTGGGATTGAGATAGATCACAAGATTGATCTCCAAGGAGCCTCCTAACCATTAAGAGGTCACCTTCTTCATGGGGGTAGACTTCCTTACTAGACTTTTCACTCCTTACATCATCTTCACTTCCACTAGAGGAAGGGGAAGAAGTAGTCTCCTCTTGATTACTATAAATGTCTTGACACCTCATAATCATGGTTTTCTTTGTGGGGTATTGAGAGGCAATGTGACCTCTCCCAAGACATTTGAAACATTTAATGTTGCTAGTCCTTTCTTGGGAGCTAGTCTTAGGGATGAATTTCTCTATGGTCTTACCCTTATCTTCCTTGGGTTTTGAAGGTGTAGCCCCTAAAATTCCTTGGGCTTGGTCCTTCCTTGGATAAGAGTGAAAGCCATAAGATTTTGAAGAAGGCTTTCTTTTAAGTTGTTGCTCCACTCTTATACAAAGTTTGACTAGCTCATTTAGGTCCCTATATGGAAGGAGTTCAACCTTATCCCTCACTTCCATATTAAGCCCACTAAGGAACCTAGCTATGCTTGTTCTTTCCTCCTCCCTAAGTCCAACTCTTAAAAGGAGTAGTTCCATTTGTTGTCTATATTCTTCAACACTCATACTCCCTTGTCTAAGCCTTTGGAGCTTGTCCATAAGCTTCCTTTCATAGTAGAAGAGAATGTGTCTCTTCCTAAGGGCACTCTTAATATCATTCCAATACTCTACTGGAGGATCCCCATGAATCCTGCGTTCCCTAACAAGGGAAGTTCACCAATAAAGGGCATATCCTTGAAAGCTAAGGGTAGCCAATGGAACTTTTCTCTCTTCGCTAATATGATGGCAAACAAAGAGTTGTTCAACCTTCATTTCCCAATCTAAGTAGGCCTCAACATTATCTTTTCCATGGAAATATGGGAGGCTAATGTTAACCTCTTGAGGCCTTCTATCCTTTTCTCTTCTTTGGGAGTGATGTTTAGTATGTGAACTATGACGCCCTCTATAATAGTCGTTAAGTTCTTCACTTAAACTCTTGCAAGAGTCATGACTACTATAGGAGACATGTTTTTCTCTTTTCATTTCTTTCATTATTTTTCTTCTTTCTTCCTTTCTTATTTTCTCTCTTTTATCTTGACTTATTTCTTCCACTCTTTTTTTTCCTTTTTTTTCTGTCTTGTTTTTTTTTCCACAACTTAAGGGATCTCAACTCATCTAATATCTTATACAATGGGTCCTTAGGAGTAGAACCCTCACCATTAACACTAGATGAAGAATGAAGACTCATGTTGGTTCCTAAGTTGTGGTTCTTTCTTGTTGGGGGTTTGAAACAAAAGGTAAAAGAAACTATGGTTGAAATTAGCCAAAATAAACACTAAAAGAGGTGTGAAAGATAAGGTAAAAACTAATTGGTAAAATGTAAGCTATCTAGGCGGTTTGACAATGGAAGGTAAAGGAAATAAGCTATGAAAGTAAGCAAGAAATGTAAACTAGGCGAATCCTAAGAGTGTTTGGATGATCACATTTAAGGTTTCCAACAAAACACTCACAATCCTAAGGGAAAATTGCCTAAAATTATTACACACAAATGGAAGTAGGGTGACCTATTGGAGTCTACCAACTTACTTCCAATAAAAGGCCTTTTTGTTACAAAATTTGAAAGCAAAGCAAATTGCCAATTGCAAAATTACAAAAAAAAAATGTCTTTAATTTTGGTGGCTATTCTCTTTGTGGTGTTTCACTCAATTTTGAGTGCTTCTTAGTCCAATAGCTCATAAGGTGGTTGGCCCCTTGCTTCTAGACTCAAATTCTTCAATGGATGGTACCAATCCTCCTTTCCAATTCCCTATGTGGCAACTCACAAACAAGGAAACAAAGAGACAAGCAATAACCAAACACCAAAAAAATAAAATGAAAGTTAAACCAATAGATTTTTAACAAGATAAATTTTCAAGGATTATTCAACAATTAAAGCAATGAAAAGCACATAAAACCAAGCTAGAACTCAAAGAGAAACTTAGAATGACTCTAGAGTAGAGTAAAAAAAACTATAAAAAAAGACTCAAGAAATCTCTAGTTTTGGCACTTGCTTTCACAGTAATTTTAAATTTAAATTTCAAAACTAGGATTGGTATAAAATAGGCACCAATTATAGAACAAATTTTGAGCCAAAACAGCAAGCACACTTCCCTTTCACTTTTTTTTTCCTGGACACTAATTTTTTTGCCAACTTGTGTGATTTTTATTATTTTTTCCTTTAATCCAAATCGCTTGGTTCTTTTTTCATAATTTTGGTACAGATGTCTAGAACATTCAGTAAAAATTTTAGCTCTAAAAACGTAGTGACCAATTCCCAGTAATTTATACAAGTTCATATGTTCAAGCTATCAGCACCAGCGATTTCAACCTAGAAATCAAGAGTAGTGTTTATGTTGCTTAAGGCTTGGATAGTTACAATTTGTGTTTGCTTATACTCAATTATCTTGAATAACACAATTTAAGAGAGCTTAAGACTTATTTTGATTCACAAATCCAACCACAACTCAACTTCATCATAGGCATCATGTAGGAAACTTTGAAAAAAAAAAGTTCAACAACAAGACTACTTCTAGGAATTGATTTAGAACATGTTATGAACTAAATAACATGCATGAATTAGAATCAAAATTCAAAAGATAGGTTAAGAATGACAAGAATATATGAACAACTATATCTAGAATTCAATCAACAAAATTAAAATTCAACACAAACTTAGAACATAATGTGACAATTATTATGACTAAGCATGACTCTAAGACAACATGGATTAAGTGATTTACACTTAGATTTTTGTGTTTTTTTTTTCTAATCAATATTTTGGAAGAAAATTTAGATCTAAGGTTCATCACAAGAATATTATGAATGAAAAATGATAGAACCTAAAATCAACACAAAAACATGATTCAAGAGTAGATCTACAAAATTTGAACCATAGAAATGCAAGAACAAGTGTAGATCTAAGATTTAATCGGTTTATTTTTTTTAATCTACTCTAAACAGCACCAAACCACAAGACAATGGAGGATATACATGGAGAATAAGATGAAGAACAAGAAATTAAAGAGAATTCACTGAACAAAAAGATAGAGGAAGCAAAAAAACATCACCTAGATGAAGATGCTCTTGATACCACATGATGTAAGCTTCATTGGAGCTTGTAGGCCTAGGATCTTCTTCATCAATGGATTCCTTTGCTTCTTGGAAGATGAATGGCAGTGGAACAGAGAAGGAACAGAGAGAGGAGATGCCACTTCAAGGAGAAGATGAGTCTAGAAGAAGCTCATCACCACAGGAGGCCATGGATAAGAGCTTGAAGGGAGAAGGAGATGAATGAAGGGAGAGGAAGAGAAGAGCACGAAATTTTGTGCTCTAAAAGAGCTCTAAAATCTGAAGTTTAATTTTCAAATCATCAAAGTTGAAAAAAATGCACACACATAACCTCTATTTATAGCCTAAGTGTCATACAAAATTGGAGGGAAATTTGAATCAATTCAAATTTCACTTGAATTTGAAATTGAATTTATGGAGCCAAAATTTCACTAATTATGATTAGTGAATTTTAGTTAGGGTTCAGCCCACTAATCTAAGATCAATTTCAAGATTCTCCACTAGGTGTGCTTAGGTGTCATGAGACATGTAAACCATGAAGGACATGCACAAAGTGTGACTATATGATGTGACAATGGAGTGTAGTAAGCAAATGTTCACCTCCCCCTCTAGAATTTAATTGGATTGGGCTTCTACCAATTCAATTAAATTTATTTCCCAACACACACATCAAATATTCACTTAGTGCATGTGAAATTATAAAACTACCCCTAATACAAAAACTAGTCTAGGTGCTCTAAAATACAAGGGCTGGAAAATCCTATATTTCTAGGGTACCCTACCTACATTATGAGGCCCTAAATACAAGCCCAAAAAATAATGAAACCTTAATCTAATATGTACAAAGATAAGTAGGCTCATACTTAGCCCATGGGTCCGAAATCTACCCTAAGGCTCATGAGAACCCTAGGGTCTTCTCTTGCATCTCTGGCCCAATCTTCTTGGAGTCTTCTATCCAATGCCCTTGGAGTGTAGGATTGCATCACCTATAACCTAAGTAAAAGGAAATAAAGATCAAATCAAAATTACATTTAGGTTTAGGGTTCAAGAACTCATTCAATCATATTCAGGCTCAAAAAGGGTGCAAGGGTTTCATCATTCATGAACAAGGTAAGGCTATTTGGCTAAGTGACTAAATCAGATCAATCATGGCCTTCATGATTTCCAAATCATGCATTCATTCAGCATTCAGAGATTCATGCAAAAATCAATACTTGATGTTAGTCTTTCTCTCACAATTTAGATTCACACATTTCACTGGGTTATAGCCAATGATTACCTTCGTTATTTACCTGTCAAACAAACTAACATTTTCACTCATGCCCCTAATTTTCATGTTCTTTCTCTTCTAACCACTTCGTACTTATTCAAGGCATGTGATCTAGTATCGCAATTCACTCAATTCATGCAATCAATTCAATTCAAACCAATCAACAAACACCAAAAATTAAAACCAAAAGATGCTTCAAAAGCCAAAAACCACTGTGCATAGTTTAAAAATCATAAACTGTTCAAAAGGCTGTAAAAGTGCTAAGTAAATAAATAAAACTAAAACAAACAACTTTAAAACTGTCTAAATAAATGGAATCCTGTCATCAATCATCCTGAGTCGGTGCTGGGTTGTCCTTAGGTGATGTGGGGGCATCTTGAGCTGGCATAGGTGTGTCCTGAGATGTAGTGGGCCAAGGATCTCAGGTGCCCTGTGCCACAGTGACATCTGCTACGTAGTCAGTATCAATGTTGGTCTCTGATGCACCATCTTCCTTGTTAGGGACCTCCATAGGTGTGGCAGCAGGGGTGTCCTTCGGTGTCTCCCATGGTGTCTCCTCTAGCTGCGGCTCCTGGGCTGTAGGAACCTCACCTCCCTCCGTAGAAGAAGGCTGGACTCCTGGCCAGGCCACCTGGGCCATAAAGTCCTCCATGCTGATGATAGGCCACTGTTGAGCCAAGTCGTGTATGCTCTGCATCACTAGGCATTAGCCATGGTGGAGGCTTTGCAGCATCGACACTATCATGTTTGTGCTCGAAGTGGAGGGGCCGGAGGGTGCTATGGGTGCTGGAGGAGGAACTGGTGCAGGTGCAGGTGCTGGTGTGGGAGCTGGAGTGGAAGTAGAAGCATCTGAGGGACCCTGAGCCCTAGCCTTGCAGGACCCAGGAAAAGTGATCATCGGATCATCTGGGTTCCAGTAGTTCTTCCTGATGTAGGCCAAGTTAATGGTCGGGCTCAGGGACTCAAAGGTCAGCGAACTAGGGACCACTCCTCTGGCGATGCACAAGGTTGTGATCAGTGTAGGAAATCCGAGCCGAGAGGAGTTGGGCTGGGCCATCTGTGAGATTTGACCAGAAATGATCAAGCCCATGTCCATGTCCATCTTCACGACGAGCCCATATACCAACCTCGCCCTGTCCATATTCAGATCAGACGTGTGAGAAGTGGGGGCAAGGTTGGAGTAAGATAGGACACTCCAGGTCTAAGCCAAGGTAGTGAGGTCCTTCCTCAGAAGCTTCCAAGGGGCTCCCTCAGCGTTCAACATGAACCCTCGCCCTGGAATACAGAGCTTTGATGTAAGCTCATGTGGGTCCAAGTGAGTGTGACAGAACCTGGAGTATGTAGAATATCTCTCCCCAGGCTCCAGGACGACTAGGGTCTCCAGAAACTCATTCAGAGTCGTTGCATCAAACTTTATGAGCTTGCTTCGCACTTTGCACTGCCTCGGGGACTTATCTTATGGATCATACAAATTAGCGTAGAACTTCTTGACCAACCCCACATCAATATGGTTATCCGACTGCCTGGTCAAGGCCTTGTGCCACCTGCATCTCTTAAGTTCCTGACGAAACTCGTTGTACTGCATCACATAGCGGGACTGACCACTGCAACAATAATGACTTAGCGAGACAGGCTTGCTTAGCCCTATTCTAAAATAGAGAGAAAATTACGCTTAGCGAGCACGGCTCGCTATGCGCGACACACCAAAATCTACAGAACTAAATTGCCTTGGGCTTAGCGAGACAAACTCGCTTAGCCCAGGCTTATTCACAACAGAGGCATGTTGGCTTAGCGAGTGTGGCTCGCTTAGTCGCAACTAGAATACAAAATGCCTTTTATCAACAGACCTAACTAAGTGTATTCACTAAGCGCGACATGTCGGCTTAGCGAGTTCATGCAAATTAAAATTTGAAATTTAAAGGCTTGCTAAGCCGTAGTGCAATGGCTTAGCAAGTTCATACAAATATGCAGAAATTTAACTAAAAATGATGAACTCGCTTAATGGGACAGGACTCACTTAGCTTGTTCATCATAAAACTCAGAAATTCAACCAAAACAGATGAACTCGCTTAGCAGGCAAGGCTCGCTTAGCGAGTGCATCGAATTTCTAGAAAATCAGGGCTTCGTAGCCTCAACTCCCTAGCCACTTTTTAGGCATAGGAAGCCTGAGGCTTAGCCCTACAAACAACCTACATTGTAACCTAAACTAAAGCCCTAACAACATACTAACTAACAAGTAACTACAAGGCAACAACAACATCAACAACACAAAAATCACAAAACAACTTATAAGTCTTCTACCCTAGGGTTTAGAAATTAAAATAACAAAAAAGTAAAGGAGACTTACTTAGATTGCTCAGATGAGTGAAGAAGGCAAGAAGTAGAGAGCATGAATGAAAGCACAGTGCAAGATCACACTAATGATTGCAAATGATGTGTGAGGGAAGTTATAAAATGGTGCAAAGGTAATTGCCTAAGGAAATTATGTTTTATTTTTGGCAGTTTCGATCTACTCGCTAAGAGCGAGTGACTCGCTAAGCGAGCACTTAGTGATGTTTGAATTTTTTAGGATTTAAACTCATGCGCTTAGAGAGACTGACTCGCTCAGCCCAATTCGAAAATTAAGAAACCCGAGAGATTTTTGGGCTTAGCGCTCAGAAGGTGTGCTTAGCGAGTTATGCAACTCTGATTGGTCTGCAACTTTCACTAAGTGGGACATGGCTTGCTCAGCGGATTAAATGTCTCTTGATGCAGTAGTGGGGTTACGCTTAGCGAGATGGTCTCGCTTATTGCTGTTGCCATTCCAGAGAGGGTTTTGGGCTTAGCGGGATGGCCCGCTTAGCCCAATTTCCATGAAGGTCCAGGTAGAGAGCCTTTTGAGCTTAGCGCACAGACAGACTTAGCGAGAGACTATGTCGCGCTCAGCGAGCTGACTCGCTTAGCCCTATTCAATTAAATGCACAACCCGAGAGGTTTTTAGGCTTAGCGCGACTGTCTCACTTAGTGAGACCCCAACAACCATTTTTCTCAGAGATTTCGTTTTCAATTACGAGCGTCTCGATATCTGATGAGGACATAACCAAGGGCAAGGACCATGAAGCACTACAAGCCCAACACGTCATAGAGACAAGGCTGGTCATTTGTATAGCTGCCATTGATGATGATTGAAGGCCCAATTGGAGAAAGATGAAGGCCCAGAGGCAGAGGCACTACCAAGACTACTAATTGTTGTTGAAGGCCCAAACTAACTTGAAGGCCCAAGTTAAATAAGTTTTTAGTTATAATTTATTTTTATTGTAATTTAGGCCCAAACTGTTTAGAAGGCCCATGTCTATTTTTATCTTTTTCTTCAGATACACTATAAGTATTTGTTTTTGTTTTCAATAAAAGAACTTTTGGACATTTGATAAAATTTGGTGAGAGTTTCTCTCTGAGTTCCTTGTTGAACCAATCTCAGACTTATCAAGGTAATCCTTGTGGCGTCTACCCTGACTTATCTTCCTTCACCGGAAGTGGCGTCATCCAAACCTCCGTAGCCTGTATCAAACGATCCACTCCTACTCAGGTTCACATCATCTGGTATCAGAGCTTCGGCTCTTGATACAGGTTCTATCCTATCCTATCCTATCCTATTTTTTTTCTTCGTAATGCTCTTGATACAGGTTCTATCCTATCCTATCCTATCCTATTTTTTTTCTTCGTAATTTGTCTAGGTTTGTGTTTTTGTCCTTGTTCTGTTATTTGCGTTCTTGTTCTTGTTCTTGTTCTTGTCACGTTCTTGTTCTTGTTTCTTGTGTCTTTCAAACTTTGTGTCAAAAAAAAAAAAATTGTTTGAGTTCTTGTTTCTTGTTCTTGTGCCTATCATATTGTATTCTGTCTTTTGTTCATAACTTTTGTTTCAGCCTATTCGAATTCTGTTTGGGGTAAAAATTGCCTAATTGCTGAATTGCTAAATTGTCAAATTTGCCTAATGATGATTGCCTATTGAACGAATTCTAATAGCTGGACGTCTAAAAAAAAAAACAAAAAAAAATAGAGAGAAAAAAAAAAAGAAACGAAAAAAAAAGGAAGAAAGAAAGAGAAAGAAAGAAAGAAAAAAAAGGAAACAGTTGCAAAAAAAAAAAAAAAAAAGTTGCAAAAATTTTGAAAAAAAAAAAAGTGGGTGTTTGATCTTTGAAAACGAAATTGAGGCATTTAGAGGTGTTTTTTTTTGAAAGAAAATCGTGGAACAAATCCCCTTATCTAGATTCTCCTCTGAATTCTGAGCGTTTTGATATATAGTGGGCCTCAAACGGACAACTGTAGCAAAAGTTATGAGCATTTGAAGTTTACTTGTCCTATCTGTTGTCCTATCTAATATCTTATCTGTTATCCTACCTAATATCTTATCTATTATCCTATCTAATATCTTATCTGTTATCCTACCTAATATCTTATCTGTTATCCTATCTATAATATCTTATTTGTTATCATATCTGTTACCCAAATTAAAGCTCACCTGTTATCCAAATCCAAATCTAATATATTATTATCCAAATCAAGTCCAAGTTGTTATCCCAAATCAAATTTGTTTGTGATCATTATATTGTCTTTCCTTTTATTTTATATTACCTTGTGTGTCTAATTTGGTCCATCCAGGAACTTAAGAGGAAACACGAGTGGTAAAAGGCAAGAGGGAATACATTACACAAAAGCCTATTGAGAGCATTAAACACGAGTGTACTACCATCTAAGAGACGTGAGTAGAGTGTTGTGAGGTCCTGAAACCTTAATAATTTTTATTGCACATTTTTTTTTCCTGTTGAATTATGGCTGGAGCAGGTGGTGGTGGTGACAAGTACCATCAGTTGGACGGCGCTCAACGTCTGTTAGTGGATGCGATGAATGCACAGATGCAACGTTTGCTAGACCGTACCACAGAGGAGGTCTATGGACGACTAGAAGCTTTGGAGAACCAAGCCAATCAGAATGCTAGACGAAATATAGATGGGAATAGAGGTAACAATGGCGGTAATGACGGACCGAGGCAGAACCGGGTTGAGGGAGTAAAGCTCAATGTTCCTCCCTTCAAAGGTAGAAGTGATCCAGATGCCTACCTGGACTGGGAAATGAAGACTGAGCACGTATTTGCCTGCAATGACTACACTGATGCGCAGAAAGTCAAGCTAGCAGCAGCTGAATTCTCTGACTTTGCCCTTGTTTGGTGGCATAAATACCAAAGAGAAATGTTGAGAGAGGAACGGCGAGAGGTAGATACATGGACTGAGATGAAAAGGGTGATGAGAAAAAGGTATGTGCCCACTAGCTATAACAGAACCATGCGACAGAAACTCCAAGGGCTGTCCCAAGGGAATTTAACCGTGGAAGAATATTATAAAGAGATGGAAATGGCGTTAGTGAGGGCCAACATCGAAGAGGACTCCGAAGACACAATGGCTCGTTTCCTGAATGGTCTAAACCCTGAAATCAGAGATGTTGTTGAATTACAGGAGTATGTGGTGTTGGATGACTTGTTACATAGGGCGCTTCGGGTTGAACAGCAAATTAAAAGAAGAAGTGCAACAAGGAGGAACTCACCCAATACTTACAACCAAAATTGGGCCAACAGATCCAAGAAGGAGGGAGGTAATTCGTTCCGACCTGCAGCCACATCCCCGTATGGAAAGTCAGCAACACCCAGTGTAGGTGGAAGCAAACATAACACCTCCACTTCCTCATCCAATACTGGAACCAGAAACATAAAATGTTTCAAGTGCTTAGGCAGAGGACATATTGCTTCTGAATGTCCAACCAGGAGGACCATGATCATGAAGGCTGATGGAGAAATCACTAGTGAGTCTGAAATCAGTGAAGAAGAAGTGGAAGAAGAAGAGTATGAGGAGGAAGCTATGCAGGGTGATATGTTGATGGTGAGAAGGCTGTTGGGAAATCAAATGCAGCCACTGGATGACAATCAAAGAGAAAATATTTTCCACACCAGATGTGTAATTAATGGTAAGCTATGCTCTTTAATTGTTGATGGAGGAAGCTGTACCAATGTTGCAAGTTCCACATTAGTGACCAAACTGAATTTGGAAACTAAGCCCCATCCTAGACCATACAAACTTCAGTGGCTTAGTGAAGATGAAGAGGTAAAAGTGACTCAACAGGTTGAGGTGTGTCTCACCATTGGGCGATATAATGACAAGGTGTTGTGTGATGTGGTCCCAATGGAAGCGACCCATGTGCTGTTAGGAAGACCGTGGCAGTATGATACCAAGGCAGTGCATGATGGCTTCACCAACAAAATCTCTTTCCAGCAAGCTGACAAGAAGATTGTTCTCAAACCGTTATCTCCTCAAGAGGTTTGTGAGGATCAGATAAAAATGAGAGAAAAGAAAAAGAGTGAGACACTTGAGAGGAAGAAGAGTGAGACACTTGAGAAGGAAAAGAGAGGAAAGAAAAAGAGTGAAACACTTGAGGGCAAACAGCTTTATTTAGCAACAAAAAGGGAGGTGAGGAGGGTGCTTTGTGCGAGACAACCCCTCTATTTATTGTTTTCTCAACGTCAGATGTTGCATGCTAACCCAATTGATGAATTTAAATTGCCTTCTAGTATTCAATCTCTTCTGCAGGATTTTGATGATGTGTTTCCAGCAAGTGTACCAGATGGTTTGCCACCATTGAGGGGAATTGAGCATCACATTGATCTCATTCCAGGAGCGTCCTTGCCCAATCGGCCAGCTTATAGGAGCAACCCACAAGAAACTAAGGAGATCGAAAGGCAAGTATCCGAACTCCTGAGCAAAGGTTGGGTGAGAGATAGTATGAGTCCGTGCGCTGTACCTGTCATTCTAGTACCCAAGAAGGACGGCTCATGGAGGATGTGTTCTGATTGTAGAGCCATAAACAACATCACCATCAAGTATAGGCACCCAATCCCCAGGTTAGATGATCTTCTTGATGAACTGTATGGTGCATGTGTGTTTTCTAAAATTGATTTGAAAAGTGGCTATAATCAGATTAGAATCAGAGAGGGAGATGAATGGAAAACTGCCTTTAAAACAAAATATGGTTTGTATGAGTGGATGGTTATGCCATTTGGTTTGACTAATGCACCTAGTACTTTCATGAGATTGATGAACCATGTTTTAAGGGAATTTATTGGGAAATTTGTGGTGGTGTACTTTGATGATATTCTTATCTATAGCACTAGTCTTGATTTGCATGTTCAACATTTGCAATCTGTTTTAAGTGTGCTTAGGAAAGAAAAATTGTATGCCAACCTAGAAAAGTGCTCCTTTTGTACTGATCATGTGGTGTTTCTGGGTTTTGTTGTTAGTGCTGAGGGAGTACGGGTGGATGTGGAAAAGGTTAAGGCCATCCAAGAATGGCCAACACCTAAGACCCTGAGTGAGGTGAGGGGATTTCATGGTTTAGCAAGTTTCTATAGGAGATTTGTTAAGGATTTTAGTACATTGGCTGCTCCTCTAACTGAAGTTGTTAAGAAGAATGTGGGTTTCAAATGGGGTAAGAAACAAGAAGAGGCCTTTGCTGCCCTCAAACATAGGTTAACTAATGCACCCATTCTTGCTATGCCTAATTTTGCAAAATCATTTGAAATTGAGTGTGATGCGTCAAATGTGGGCATTGGGGCTGTTTTATTGCAAGAGGGACATCCGATAGCTTATTTTAGTGAAAAGTTAGGAGCCGCTGCCCTTAACTATTCAACTTATGATAAGGAATTGTATGCTTTGGTTAGGGCTTTACAAACTTGGCAGCATTACCTATTACCCAAAGAGTTTGTCATCCATAGTGATCACGAGTCCTTAAAATACTTAAAAGGCCAAGGAAAGCTTAATAAGAGGCATGCTAAGTGGGTAGAGTTTTTAGAGCAATTTCCATATGTCATCAAACATAAAAAGGGGAAAGGGAATGTAGTGGCTGATGCACTGTCTAGGAGACATGCTTTACTTGCTATGCTTGAAACTAAACTGTTTGGTCTCGAGTCTTTGAAAGACATGTATGTGCATGATGTGGACTTTGCTGAAATTTTTGCTGCATGTGAAAAGTTTTCTGAAAATGGTTACTATAGGCATAATGGATTCTTGTTTAAAGCAAATAAATTGTGTGTGCCTAAGTGTTCCATTAGAGAGTTGCTTGTGAGTGAATCACATGAGGGGGGGTTGATGGGACACTTTGGGGTTCAAAAGACCCTGGAAATTCTGCAAGAGCATTTCTTTTGGCCTCATATGAGGCGTGATGTGCATAAGTTTTGTGGTCATTGCATTGTGTGTAAACAAGCTAAATCTAAGGTTAAACCTCATGGACTGTATACTCCTTTGCCTGTTCCTGAATATCCTTGGACTGACATATCTATGGACTTTGTTTTGGGGCTGCCCAAAACCAAGAATGGAAAGGATTCTGTGTTTGTTGTTGTTGACAGGTTTTCTAAGATGGCACACTTCATCCCTTGCAAGAAAGTGGATGACGCTTGTCATGTGGCTGATTTGTTTTTCAAAGAAATAGTGCGGCTTCATGGATTACCGAGGAGCATTGTCAGTGATAGGGATGCAAAATTCCTTAGTCACTTTTGGAGGACCTTGTGGGGTAAGATTGGTACTAAATTGTTGTTTTCTACTACTTGTCACCCACAAACTGATGGTCAAACTGAGGTAGTCAATAGGACTTTAGGCACACTGCTTAGGACTGTTTTAAAGAAAAATCTTAAATCTTGGGAAGCCTGTTTGCCTCATGTTGAGTTTGCTTATAATCGGGTTGTCCATAGCACAACTAATTGTTCACCATTTGAGATAGTGTATGGATTTAATCCTTTGACTCCTCTTGATTTGTTTCCTATGCCTAACATTGCTATGTTTAAGCATAAGGATGCACAGGCTAAAGCTGAGTATGTGAAGAAGTTGCATGAGCAAGTGAAGGTTCAAATTGAAAAGAAAAATGCGAGCTATGCAAGGCAAGCCAACAAAAGCAGAAAGAAAGTCGTGCTTGAACCAGGTGATTGGGTTTGGGTACACCTGAGGAAGGAGAGGTTCCCAAAACACAGGAAGTCCAAGCTTCAACCTAGAGGAGACGGACCATTCCAAGTGTTGGAGAAGATCAACGACAATGCCTACAAGATTGACTTGCCTAGTGAGTATAATGTAAGTGCCACTTTCAATGTGTCTGATCTATCTCTTTTTGATGCAGATGGAGGAGCCTTGGATTTGAGGACAAATCCTTTTCAAGAAGGAGGGAGTGATGAGGACATAACCAAGGGCAAGGACCATGAAGCCACTTGAAGTCCCATGACCAGAGCAGACTTAAACAAGCCCAACACGTCATAGAAGACAGCTGTCATTTGTTATAGCTGCCATTGATGA